>NW_014577755.1:108276-109515 GCF_000485595.1 Priapulus caudatus | reverse complement strand
CGAAATTACAACCGATTGACAACACTACTGTTGGCACATGCGTATTTCATTAATATTCCGAAGTGGCTGCGCATTTTGATTGGTTCAGCCGTGCACCCGCTCCAATGACCGCTTTGTTCGTGCCACGTACTTTATACGCTGTATATTTCGCCGTGGTTAAATTTTCGCGAATTCTCTGAACGCGTCCCCATCCGCGAATAGTTCATATCGAATAATTCATAATTCACCGACTGCGAAATTGTCCATCAAGTCTGAATTCGCGAAAATATCTGTAACGCGTAAAAATATGGCGTATACATTAGTTTGTACGTAGTTGGTTACGAGGAAAATGCGAATGGGAGTGAAGTACACCTGATCGAACGCAGTCACACCACAAAACTTGGTGAAATTTCGCGGCGGGTAATTGGAGAGCTTGACAACGTGGATGGTGGTTCCCACGTGTGGCTATACGATCGAGAGCTTGCGGCTGTGACAAATCTTACCTTGAGCCATTCGAAACCCTCCAACTGGTACTGCCTCATAACACCACCTGTCACCAGAGTCGGCTGCTGAGAATGAACACCAGAGGGCCTCGCAGGTGCACTTGTAGATTCAACTTCTGCGATCAACACACAAACAAGTCATGCATGGGGGGCCACACAGTAAATGCTGCTCAAAAAACATTAATCGCACACTTCGATACATTGGTTAGATGTAATTTTGCACATTGTCTTCACCTATCTTAACTTTGTTAGCAAATAAGAATGTACAACTATTACACAATTTATATTTATAACATGTTACTCTCGCCAGCACAAAAGACACCCTCGAGTTGTTACTATTCAGATGAAACAAAATTTTGCTGAAATCATATTTTGCAATACTGAATACCTTCATGGGTTTCTTTGGTGGCAAGATGATTGCTCACTCGTACTTCTACCCCTGGCACCTCTTTACTTCCATCATCCAATTTAGACCTCTTTTGCCTTTGATTTTCCTGGCAGAAATAGAGTGGAACAAATAATCACGATCAACTCCTATCCTTGTATGCAATCACATGACAACCTGCGGTAGTTTTTCACGTCAGGTTTACAAAAAAACCACTTGTAATCTCAGCTGTAATGTCTTCAAACACTAAGTCAATCAGCTCCCCACTCATGATTTTATATATATCAGTGTTTCCCCGGCATTAACACGAACGAGGCGGCCCGCCTCGCTCAAATTCTCAGCAGCCACACAGAAATTTGTACAAAAACAGCT
>NW_014577755.1:93002-101669 GCF_000485595.1 Priapulus caudatus | reverse complement strand
TATCTTCCCCATTCACCCCAATCCAAATTTCATTCACCCTAGGGTGCACCGTTCACCCCGGTTGAATAGCACTGCACTAGTGTACGTATAACCCGACCAGGCTGTGTGACTAACGTCAATACACCGTATTCTACACGGTATTCTAACCCTAGCAATACCGTTTCTTGGAGCTAGTGTACGTACAGTCAATTCGCACTCCCTCGCTGCGTTTGTTTAAAAATCGTTGTGACATTTATGTACCCATGTAATATTTGAAAGCGTAAATAAATTTCAAAATCTAAAAATCTAATCAACACTCAGTATTCATTCAATGATTGTAGGCCCTATTGAGGATTGACATTATTTTCCTGCATTGACAAAACAAAACAAAACTCAACAAAACTCAAACAAAACTCAAACAAAACAAAAGACAACGCATTGCTCTGTCATTGTGACATTGAATCAATCAGTCAAAGAAGACAGACGCATAACTGCTTTCATAGACAAAGTACTCAGAAATACTTAATGACACGGCATACGCCACATTTATACATTTTAGAATCTTCATCGTAGATCATTTAATGACTCGAAACATACCAGTCGCCAGTGTTCGCAGACGCCACCTCCATTTCCACGGTAACTTTTCCCGCCGTGAACATTTCTAGTTGCACACCGGATACCTAACATAATGCTCGCCACCGGACAGGAACTGCTCTGAGCCCCATCTATGAACCTATCACGTGCACGCCTTTCTGTCTAGTGCGCTTGCGCCAGCTTTGCGGCTCATCCATAGAAATATAGAGATTGTGGAGTCTAAGCATAGACTAAAAATAATAATATTATTAGTCTATGGTAATACTATATTATTATTTCTATGGTTTTATCATAGACCATTGATTTGTATATAATATGTATTATGTTATTATATACAGTTCAGTGTTATCGACTATTTCAAAATTATAATTCACAAAATGTTTATTTGTCCATATAATTAGTATTTTCACGATGTACGGCGGCGCAGATGCAAGAATAACAAGCTACAGTACGTAGAAAATTATTAGATAAAGCACAGGAGTGGCGAAATACCCACAGATGTTCAGTAGTAAAAAGTTACTATATATATTATCAGGAGTTAATAAAGACAAACTTTATCTGATATCACATATATATCACATCATCTATTAGTATTCACTCCTGGCGTTATCATATATTATTATTGCTGTTGATTTTGTTGTTGTGAGCAAAATCGCGATAAGCCCGACAACATCCCCAAAATAATATCCAAAAAAATAGGCCCCCAAAATAAATATATATATAGCTATAAGCCTTGTAGCCGCTTCAGTTCACTCCTCATTTGTGCACAAATCATCGTGGGGTTCGTCTTAAAATCATACCCTCGTCTGAAAAAGCAAAAGGATAACACAAAGAAAGTTTCGTTTTTTATAAATTACCTCATAAGGAGTGCACCAATTTCCGAACACATCTTATCTCCGTATCTCCGTATCTCCTCTCCGTATCTCCGTATCTCCTCTCCGTATCTCCGTATCTCCGTATCTCCTCTCCGTATCTCGCTACCTGAAGGGTCGCAGGTGGTATCTTAACGGTTTCCCTAAAAATAACCAATTTTTGTTGGTTCGTGCTATTTCGTATTAATGGTCGGGAAAAAAAGCTGCACTTACTTTGGTTATTATTTTTTGTAATATATTCTTAGCTAAATGAACAATTATTCAACCTCACGGAAGATTATTTGATCATTAATTAATTGTTACAAAACCGTAAATTTTTGTAGAATAAATATACCATCTCTGTTCAAATATTAGAACGCAGATGCGAGTCTTTTATAACACGTTATGAGGGCTCACTTTCTAACGCCGAATGTATATAAATTAAAAAAAGACAGTTTTAAGACGAAAACTTTATTGAATCACGGTCTGGTGACGTTCGCGGATGCTCTCGCTCACGTCCGTGTACCCCATATATGAAATGAAGGCGCGGTGGTCACTCGTCTGCGTTCGTTCACGTTTCACCGAAACAGCTCGTATATATATATACATCTAGATCGTCTGCGATTAACCACCACACGTGACTGGAAGCCGCGCGGCAGCTGCACTATACACGGCTAGCATGAATTCGTTGGAAGCGGTCCCGCCTAAGAAAGCCGGGGCGTCCCGTCCTCCATCAACGCACCCTAAATACAGTGAGATGGTTATCTCCGCAATTGACGATCTTAAGGTGAGTCTCTCTCATTATATTTTCTCTCTCTCTAGCCCTGTGTGTGTGTGTGTGGGTGTGTGTGTGTGTGTGTGTGTGTGTGCTGTGTGTGTGTGTGTGTGTGTGTGTGGTGTGTGTGTGTGCGTGCGTGCGCACGCTGTGTGCGTGCGTGCGTGCGTGCGGTGTGTGCTGCTGTCGTTGTGTGTGTGTGTGGTGTGTGCGTGTGGGTGTGGTGCGTGCGTGCGGTGTGTGCTGTGGTGCGTCGCGTGCGTGCTGTGTGCTGGTGTGCGCTGCGCGTGTGTGTGTGTCGTGCGCGCGATGCTTGTGCGTATATTAATATTGATCGTACCCTTAAGCAACTAATGTCAAAAATAATATCCATCGTATACCTCGTTAGGATGACAAGATATACGTTAGCCGTTGGAAACGTTTAGTATACACATAATATAATACTTATTGTTCCTCGTAGCTCGGTTTACGGTGTAGTCTTCTGGTTAGCCTTGGATCATCGCATGGGCATCCGTGATTCTCTATCTTGCTAGTGCTATACTATACGCCGCATGTTTTTTCGCGCAGGCGCTGTTGGGCATATTTGGCGGAGCATCTGGCTATCTGGCGGGCGCTCTGTTGGCCATATTTGGGGCGGACGCATGCTGGCAAAATTGGCCGGGCGCTTGTTCAGCATATTTTCTGGGGCGGAGCATGCTGGAAAATATCGGCGGGCGCTTGTTGGCATATCTTCGCGGGAAGGCTTTGCTGGCATATTTGCGAGCAAGTTTTAAGCGAAATTTTCCGCGAAGTTTTGGCCGGAATTTCTTGGCGGGAGTTTTAGCATGAACTATTATTCTCTTTCGTATACAGTTCTAATCTATTTAGAATTTGACTTTAAAGGAGAGGGCGGCCTCGTTCGCGGCAAGCTATCGGCTCAAATCATAGCGTCCACTACACCGTCCGGCAGACGAGAAGGCTTGTGAACACGCAGGGTGACGCCTAGCGGTTCTGCACGAAGCGGGCCGTGAAGGAAGCGTCGAGGCAGGTCACCGGGCGCAGCGGCTCCCTCCGGGAAGTCTTCCGGCCGTCGGCACACAGACCAGATAGAAGCAAGGAACACCCACACGGAGAAGAACATCCCGAACGGCGACGCAAGACCTGCCGCTTAAGCCAAAGGAGATGGCCAGCGAGCGCTCGCGAAGAGCGCCACCGAAGGAAGAAATGTTCTGCTGCGAAAAGCTCGCGTCACCCACTCATCAAGGCGAGGTTCGGAAAGACAGGAGACGCAAGCCGTCGCCGATGGCGGAACACGGCGAAGGGTAGAAGGAAGCCAGCAGCAGGAGCCGCGCGCGGTCGCAGATAACAAGGCGAAAAAGACCAAGTTGGTGGCTAGAGAAAAAGGATCTCCTGTCGGCAAAAACCGAAAACGTTCGCGTCGTCCAAAAAAACTTCGGCGGCAACAGCAAACCGCGAAATCAGGGAAGGACTGAGCACGCCGCACGCTTAGTGTAAAGCAGGGAATTATCTCTCTCTCTCTCTCTCTCTCTCTCTCTATCTCTCTGCTCTCTCTCTCTGCTCTGTCTCCGTCGTCTGTCTCTGTCTCTGTCTCTGTCGTCTGTCCTGTCTCTGCTCTGGTTCTCTCTCTCTCTACTTGTTCTTCTCTGTCCTCTCTCTGTGTCTCTTTCTCGTCTCTCTCTCTCTCTCCTCTCTCTCTTCTCTCCTCTCTCTCTTTCCTTCTCTCTCTCTCTCCTCTCTCTCGCTCTGTTGCTCTTTTCTCTGTCTCTCTCTCTCTTCTGTCCTCTGTCCTACTGTCTCTGTCTCTGTCTCTGTCTCTGTCTCTTGTCTCGCTCTCCATCTCGCTCTCGCTCTCGCCTCTCCGCTCTCGCTCTCGGCTCTCGCTCGTCGCTGTCGGCTCTCTGCTCTCGCTCTCGGGGCTCTCTCTGTCTCTCTTGCGTCTCGCGTCCCCGCCTCTCACCCCCCCCCCCCCCCCCCGCGGCCCGCCCCCCCCCCCTCCTGTCTCTCTTCGCTGCTGCGCTCTCGTGGCTCTCTCTGTCTCTCCTTGCTCTCGTCTCTCTGTCTGTCTCTTCTCCGCTCTCTGTCTCTCTCGCTCTCTTGTTGCTCTCTCTCTCTCTCCTCTCTCTCTCCTGCTGCTCTCTCGCTCTCTGTTCTCTCTCTCCTGTCTCTCTTGCTCTCTCTCTCCCTCTCTCTCTCTCTCTTCTCTCTCTCTGCTCCTCTCTGTCTCTCTCTCTCTCTCTCTCCTCGTGTCTCTCTCTCTCTCTCTCTCTCTCTCTCTCGTCCTGTCTCTTTCTTCTGTCTCTCGGCTCTCTGCCTCGCTTCTCTCTTCGTCTCTCTCTCTCTCTTCTCTCTCTCTCCTTCTCTCTCTCTCTCGCTGCTCGCTCTCTCGCCTCTGGTCTCGTCTCTCTCTGTCTCTCTCTCTCTCTCCTCCTCCGCTCTCTCTCTCTCTCTCTCTCTCTCTCTCTCTCCTTTCTTCTCTCCTCTCTCTCCTCTCTCTCTCTCGTCTCTTCTCTCCTCTCTCTCTCTCCTCTCTTCCTCCTGCTGCTGCGAAACCTTTGGGCTGCTAACGCTTGTGCATCTACTTTTTGAAATATCATAGAAACCCAATTAAAAATGTGATATAATGAGGCAATTACCCCGTGTATCGAAATTTTCATCGAGTCCCCAACAGTTGTCTTGTTCCAGTCATACTTTTCAACTGCTCGCGTTTTTTTTATAATCAGTAAAATAACTTATAAAAACATAAGTAACTTCATATTCAGCAAACGTCTTCTGATTCCCTCGTCAACGTCTTGTAAAATAAAGTGTGATGTATATCGATAACCTTTTCCGCCTTGGACGTCCTTTGACTATCGGTTATCACTCTGAACGCCTGTAAATCGGCACCCACAACATCCTCTGAATACACGATTGAGCCATTAATATTACTCTATCCGTGGCTGGATCAACTAACTCACAATGGCCCGGTCACCACCCAAATTCCTGCCGCCTCCTGATCGAATGATAAGCCATAGAAACTATATAGAGACATGCATAGAGCCTACCAACGTTGAAACTAATCAGAGGGTCTTATCTAAAACCTAACTCAAGAGAAACGTCAATGTTATTTTATAAATCGGGTTAGGTCTACACACAGGTTTGATATAAATAATAACTCATGGTTTTAGCAATAAACAGAGTCATTCTTATAATGTCTGCCACTCTGAGCACACCACCACCATGTATACATTTACACCACCTCCATGAAGCGACTAGAAAATTCCAAGCGTTTTGCCGTGATGTTAGTATACCGCGCCATTCATTATGTTGATCCATTCAGTTGGCATCGGTTCTCCCAACGTAATTCAAATCGCTTTAGCTTTATTTATGTTTTCGCTACGTTTTTCTTTTTAATAACATAATACCCCAAAAAATTGATATCTTTCATTGGCATACGGCTTTGACTAGGTCCCAGTCTGCCAGCTTCTTATTTCCCACTGAATTTAGCACAGAGCCCGGGCACGGTACAGCCCAACAGTTACTTTCATCTGTAGCGACATGTTTCACCAATTAGCACAAATTCGACCGAAGGAACAAATGAATTACGGCAGCCACATATTTTTTCCTGATTGGCTACGTTATGAAGAGTAATTTAAATCAGATACTGATCTTCTGGCTACCCCAGATTGCCTTTCATTCAACCACCGCCCCCCCCATCGCACGATTTACGATTGTCGGTTAATTATCCTTAATTAGGTGTGGCGGCTAGAACACGCGTCAGCTGGGCTGTGAAGTGGCGCTGCTCACACGACATGCCCCACTGCACAGTGGCGCCCTCACACGACCATCCCACTGCACAGTGGCGCCCTCACACGACCATCCCACTGCACAGTGGCGCCCTCGCACGAGCATCCCACTGCACAGTGGCGCCCTCACACGACCATCCCACTGCGCCGTCACGTAAGCGTCATTACGAGTCGGACCTCCACGTGAACGACAACGCTCACGCCCCCTGTGAATGGAATGGCCACCGGTGGCGCCACCACGGACGACGGCGCATCGCCATGGCGACCGACGTTATTCGTACACGCACTTCTCGGTGAAGGTGCATCCGTGACGCTGGATGATGAGGTTGGCGACGTAGTTAGCGGCGCGCACACACTGCTCCGTCGATCGCTCCAGCATCAGCTGTGACAGGTAACCTACAGGCATGAGAACAGATTGACATGTTTTTGGAGGAACTATTGCATTGAATTTTTCATTTTCTATGAACCATTGTCACCGAGTTTCGGTATGCATGAGAATAGGCTAAAACCCTTTACATTACATATATATAGATATATGGATACCCCGCGATATTTATCTGGAGTTACGTCACTTCTGTGTGAAATTTGACGTATTTTTGCTGACTTTTTATGAAGTTAAAATTAAAAATGGCGTCCATTTTGACAAGAAAAGTACACTTTATTGTTTTTTGCATTGATCTCAAGAACGACCAAAATGAAAACCAAAAGCCGGATATCCGCGAATCCGCGCAAAATTCTCATGCCAGAACCTAACGAGAAGATGCACGACATGACACGATGTGCAAACGAACCAGCCGAGGGCGCCACCCGTGTCCGACCGCCATGACAACGGCGACGTGTCATGGCGGAGGCACGCACTATATGAAGGATTAAGGAACTGTTACCTTGGTATACCAACCCCCTAAGAAGGATTTAAGTTCTGTTACACGGCTGTAAAGCCCCTACAAAGGATATAAGATCCGTCACGTTTTTCGATAGCTAGATAGATACATAACTTTGAGAATATGATGTAAATCTTGCAAAACAGCATCCTTATCATCAAGCAATATAAAATTGATATTGATGATGTTTACAATCACATTCAACAGCATTATCGCTTGCTATACTACTAAAATTAAATCCATACAATTAAAAAAAGATACACAAAATTGTATATATAGAATTTCAGGGAGTCTAAAATAAAAAATATATAAAAAAATATAAAAATGTATAAAAAATATAAAAATTATATAAAAATATAATAAGCTCGTACGGCGTTCTAAAATCGTGAGCGAAAATATACGCTGCCGGGCAGCGTACAGAATCGCTAGTGTGTCCTAGGCTTTGTCTTTCCTTCTCTTCCTCTGCTGCTGCGAACATGGGATGTAACGCTTGTGCATCTACTTTGTAAATATCATAAAACCAATTAAAAATGTGATATAATGAGGCATACCGTGTATGAAATTTCATCCGACGTCCCCAACAGTTGTTTGTTCCATGTCATACTTTTCACTGTCGCGTTTTTTTATAATCCGTAAAATAACTTATAATAAAATAATAACTTATTCAGCAAACGTCTTTGATTTTAGTCAACGTCTTGTAAAATAAAGTGTGATGTATACGATAACCTTTTCCGCTTGACCGTCTTTGATATCGGTTTACTCTGAACGCTGTAATATCGCAACCACAACATCCTCGAATACGGGCGATGCATTAATTATTCCTCTATCCCTGGCTGGATACAATAATTCACAATGCCCCGGTACACACCCCCCCCAAATCTCCTGCCGCCCCTGCCGCCATCCTGATCGAATATAACCATAGAAATATATAGAGACATGCATAGAGCCTACCTACGTTGACACTAATCAGAGGGTCTTATCTAAATATTTGTACAGTGAAACCTAACTCAAGAGAAACGTCAATGTTATTTTATAAATAGGGTTTCGTTCTATAGACCTATGTGACTTCACTTTACAAGTCAAAGGTGTATATTATTGGTGGGTGTCTGTGTTAGAGATGACAGAGGTGTCCTCTACACACAGATTTGATATAAATAATATAGATAAACAGCAATAAACAGAGTCATTCTTATATGTCTGCCACTCTGAGCTCATACTAATTCCACTACCATATACATTTCCACGAAGCGACTAGAAAATTCCAAGCGTTTCGTGTGTTAGTATAACCGCCATTAATTATGTTGATCATTAGTTGGCATCGTTTCCAAGTAATTCAAATCGCTTTAGCTTATTTATGTTTTTGTAACGTTTTTTTTTAATAACATAATACAACCAAAAAATATATTTTCATGCATACGCTTTGATAGGTCCCAGTCTGCCAGCTTTTATTTCCAACTGAATTAGCACAAGCACGGCACGGTAGAGTCAATAGTTACTTCATCTGTAGCGACATGTTTCACAATTACACAAATTAACGAAAGAACAAATGAATTACGGAAGCAAATATTTTTATGATTGGCTACGTATGAAAGTAATTTAAATCAGATACTACTGGCTTACCCCAGATGCTTTTCATTTCAACCACCCCCCCACCCATCCAACGATTTACGATTGTCGGTTAATTACCTAATTAGGTGCGCTAGAACACCGTCTGCTGGGCTGTGAAGTGGCGCCCTCACACGACCATCCCACTGCACAGTGGCGCCCTCGCACGACCATCCC
This sequence comes from Priapulus caudatus, assembly GCF_000485595.1. NCBI lineage: Eukaryota > Metazoa > Priapulida > Priapulimorpha > Priapulimorphida > Priapulidae > Priapulus > Priapulus caudatus. Next base: position 93,025 of record NW_014577755.1, on the reverse strand, counting down.
ACTGCACAGTGGCGCCCTCGCAC
>NW_014577755.1:89387-92218 GCF_000485595.1 Priapulus caudatus | reverse complement strand
ACTTTTTATGAAGTTAAAATTAAAAATGGCATCCATTTTGACAAGAAAAGTACACTTTATTGTTTTTTGCATTGATCTCAAGAATGACCAAAATGAAAACCAAAAGCCGGAAATCCGCGAATCCGTGCAAAATTCTCATGCCTGAACCTAACGAGAAGATGCACGACATGACACGATGTGCAAACAAACCAGCCGAGGGCGCCACCCGTGTCCGACCGCCATGACAACGGCGACGTGTCATGGCGGAGGCACGCACTAGTTGAAGGATTAAGGAACTGTTACCTTGGTATACTAACCCCCTAAGAAGGATTTAAGTTCTGTTACACAGCTGTAAAATACTATAGAATTTCAAAGTCTAAAATAAAAAATATATAAAAAAATAAATAAAAAATACTGGGGTAGCTGCTAATGAAAATTTCAAATATAGTTAAGAGTTTCCAATAAATGATTCTTATTATAAAAAGCATTCATGCTAGTAGAGAGATCGACAAAAAATTATTTTCCCTGGTATTAAAAACAACATTACAATTTAACCCAATCGGTTTTGCTTTCTTTCAGCGGTTGTTGAGAACCCTGCACATGTAAGGAACAGGGCTATTATTTTACTAACCTCCTACAAAGGCATCTCCCGCTCCATTTGTGTCTACGATCTTCTCCTTCTCTATAGGAATGATTGCATACTCAGTGAGCTTGCCACCTATAAATAATGAAAGGACATTCGCACACACAGGGCCTAATCCAAGCCATCTATAAATAATGAAAGGACATTAGCACACACAGGGCCTAATCCAAGCTTTAATTTTTTAATTATAATACACACGGCCTAATCCAAGCCATTTTTCATACCGAATACCGGCGCCCAAATTACGACCCCTAGCAAAATGCCCAGATTACAAAATTCATAAAACGCCCAAATTAGCAGAGCTCTGATGCAGATCTCCATATTTCTATCGTTATGTAGGCACTGTTTTATAATAAAATGTTCACATATGATCTATAATCTATTATCTGAATACAATTTTAATGTTCTAATACATCTACAGGCCCTATACCTAAAAAATATTTTCGGCTCCCTGCGCTCGCCAACAGTCCCAAAAATTAGCCCCTGGCACACGTTCCATGTGCTAACGTTCAACACCCACAATCTAAAAGCGATGCTTCAGACTTATTTGCCGCAAGGCGCCGAGGCAGTAAACATCACCCATCAAGAACTTTGGTCAGCAACTCTTCTCTTACCCTGTTCCGTCATTTAAATCATGAACATATGCAAATATTTGTGCGCAGTGCAGAATTACTGGCGTAGTTTTAGAAGTACCCTCATCTGCACTCTAGCCTGCCTTTTCTATTGAAATTTAGAATCTAAGGACTAATTTTCTTAATATTAATGGAGGCTATTAGATGGAAGGCTGTTGCTGCTAGTATCACTTAATTACCTTCAACAATTATGGTTGGCTCTGCACCCTGTGTTATAACCACAGTTCTACTACGCTTGGAATTGTGCTTTGGCAAGCTTGCAGCCTTCAGTGCAATTTCCTTCACATCCTTGGTCTGCAATGACATTGATATGAAATTGATATATTATGTATACATATGTCTATATGAGTATACAATATATATATATATCAAGAACGGTGTCATACTCTTCTCTATTATGTACTCTTGATATAAATGTACATACATACATGCATGCATGCATACATACATACATACATACATACATACATACATACATACATACATACATACATACATACATACATACATACATACATACATACATACATACATACATACATACATACATACATACATACATACATACATACATACATATGCATGCAAGTGCTTGTGCATAGATGTTATATGTGGATGGATGCATAAGAGCACGTATCTACATTTTATCAGTAGAAAATAAAGTATTAAATCCTTGGTCTGCAATGGCATTGATATAAAATTGATATATACATACATCTATACAAGTATGCAATATATATATATATATATATATATACATACATACATACATACATATACATGCAAGTGCTTGTGCATGGATGTGTGGATGTACAAGAGCATGAACCTACATTTTACTATCAGCAGAAGATGAAGTATTAATTAAATCGCCATACCCCGAATCCCTGAGCTTCAGAGAATGCTTCAGCCTCCTGCCAGAGAGCAAACAGGATCAGTTAGACATTTCATAGTCACACAAATAATCAACAATTATTTTTTTCATTAATAACAATCATTACTATTAAATAAACTATTAAATATTAATCAGTATTAATAATAATAATTAACGATTTAAAATATTAATCAATACATTATTATTAATACATAACAATAACAGCTATCATTAAATTGACTAAGTCACGAATTTTCTATGGTGTATATTAATTTTGTAAAAAAAAGTCCAATTTTTTTACGCGAAAAGTAAGTACTAACAGGACTCAAATTCGTGCCTGATTCAAATTCTTGCCTGACTCAAATTTCTCAAATTCTTGCCTGATAATATTGTTTTTCAACTAGTAGTTAAAAATCCAAAAAAAAACTGGGCGATTTGATATATTGATCACGGCATTAAATGCTTGCTATGGGCTATGTATGAGTCACGAATGTTTGTTCACATCAAACGGAATAGCAAAATAGGAAGTATAATGCAGCAATTTAACCACAAAAAGCGAACAGAATCACTTGAAAAAGTGGACATAATTTTTTTACTTTTGCTATTTACGGCAGGGGCGGATCCAGAGGGTTTGGGTGACCAGTTTCCATAGTTCTAGTCACAGCTAGGGGGGTCCGGGGGCATGCCCCCCGGAGGGAATTTAAAA
>NW_014577755.1:62867-88554 GCF_000485595.1 Priapulus caudatus | reverse complement strand
GAGGACCAGATGGGAGGTTGGGAGCCTGGGAGGCTAACTCCTTACAACAGGGAGGACCGGATGGGAGGTTTGGAGCCTGGCAGGCTAACTCCTTACAACAGAGAGGACCGGATGGGAAGTTGGGAGCCTGGGAGGCTAACTCCTTACAACAGGGAGGACCGGATGGGAGGTTTGGAGCCTGGGAGGCTAACTCCTTACAACAGGGAGGACTGGATGGGAGGTTGGGAGGTTGGGAGCCTGGGAGGCTATAACTCCTTACAACAGGAAGGACTGGATGGGAAGCTGGGAGGCTAATGTTGTTCCCCCACAGTGACGCGTGAACTTACGGCAGTGTACACAAGCTTTGCTCTCTCGACATGCGCCCAGTTCGCTTTGTCGTCCAGGTGCGCCTTAGTGAAGCAGTTAGCCGAAGCTAGGTTCGCGACCAACGACCTACGAGAGACAGAGAGAGAGAAACTGTATACGCTGTATATTTTGCGGTTTAATTTTCGCAAATTTCGTGAACGCGTCCCCGACCGCGAAAATAACAACACGCGAATAAGTCATACTGAATAATTCATAATTCACCGACCGCAAAATTAACCACTCGCGAAATTGTCCGTCAAGTCTGAATTCGCAAAAATATCTGTACGCGAAAAATATGGTGCATACAGTAGATGCGTCAAAGGCCGTGATCATGCAATCATGCATAACACTCCGGTTTTAACGTAGATCTCTTCCAGATCAGTTGATCGAGGTGAAATGATGATAGCGATTTAATCCCAACGTTTTAGCAACAATTTAATAGCAACAAACGATAACGGGGCAACCGAACTTCTTGACGAGACTGGTCAGGGATAAACGCATACATCACAAATAAGACGCACGCGGCTGAATCGTCGCATCAACGCCCCATTTCCCGTCTCGTGCTCGCTTTCGCGCCACGAACTGTCAACAGGTGTATCTGAATCTACTGGACATTCGCTGGCGCCACCTGTTATTGCCGGTGGCGCCACCTGTTATTGCCGGTGGCGCTACCTGTTATTGCCGGTGGCGCCACCTGTTATTGCCGGTGGCGCCACCTGTTATTGCCGGTGGCGCTACCTGTTATTGCCGGTGATGCAGACTGCGCATGTTCCCGTGGGTTCGCTGTTGCTGCCGTTGATCTGGTAGACGGTTTTCACGCTCCCTTCCTTCATCGCCTTGGTCATGATGTCGCCGTGTCTGTCCTTGGCTATACAGCCGAAGAAGAGGGTCGCAAACTCCGGCGAGCCGGTCATCCACTGCAACGACAGATTCATTTTTTTTAAATTTTTTTTAAATTTTGCACTTTTCATTCATTTGTACAGATAATTTCAGATAGTAGTAAAAAGGGAGAGAAATAAATAATATTATAGAATCGATAGGTTTAAGGTGAATGTGCGTAGTGGTCAAAGTAGCAATAAGCTTTCGAGTTGACCACTAAGACACACGCGAGAGAGAGACCAACGTAAAGCTAAGACCACCTCTGTATAAAGGACGCTTGGCGTTTCCTCTGACCGATCCTTAATATGCATGTTTGACTGCATAACACCCAATTTCCACATACACCGCTAAAAAACCGATGGATACACTTTCCTAGAACTAAGAAAAATTAATAATCAACCGCCTTGAAAGGACCTGACCCATGTCGTGAGATGCACACCCATCTACAATAATTATTACTTTTGTGTACTATTACTACTCACTATTACAGTTGCAATTAGGCCATCCTTAAAAAATTCTATGTTTGCTGTCCCCCGACCCATGATTTTTTTAGTGGGTAGGTATAGGTAGGTCTTCTTTTTTTGTGTGAGGCATAATAGTTATTTTAAGTCTGTCCTCATGTTTGCCACACATGCTTTGTGTTTCAGTCTTACCTATGAGGAATGTAAAAAGAAAAGAAAAAAAGTGGAACCCAAAATGTAAAAAAAAACTTTTGGGTCGAGGCTATTTTCGTGGGTCGGTCGGAGGACAGCAAACATATAATTTTTTAAGGATGGCCTAATTAGTTATGTGCACTAGTTGTGTAGAGTATTGCTAGGCGTGCTGCCCTCTATATCAATGTAACAACACCAACCTGTGCAGTCCTCAGTGTGTTCTGAGTGGCGCCCCCTGGTGTGAACTCCACCTCTGTAAATTGGTGCATGTCCTCAAAGCTAGAAACACAATCACAATTATTGTCCCTCACTGTTCAAATCTTAATTAAATTGATCATCGTCATTATCACAGGGGTAGAAATTAACTTTTGAACACGGGAGTCCAACCCTCAAAAAGAGGGAGTCCGCAGCAAAATGAAGGAGTCCACAGTCGGAGGTTCAAAATTTAACATATTAACAATAACGCATGTGCTTATTACCTCCGCCAGGGGCGTGGCGGAGGTTATGTTTTCACCGGCGAATGTTTGAGTGTTGGTTGGTTTGTTTGTGAACATGCACGTTTCAGTTCACTTGCGCTAGGTGCGCTGGGCGCTGGCTGTAGACTTACAAACACGCAACCACAGGCTAAGGGGCAACCACAGTCCTCCCCCACCTGCACGCTTGCACTAATCCGGATCCAATTAATTAATTATTTAATTAATTAATTAATTAATTAATTTTTCCACTTAATTAATTAATTAATTAATTTTTCCACTTAATTAATTAATTAATAAATAAAATATTCCACATTGAGAGAATTCAGCTGCCTTGGCGGAGGTCTGTGCTCTCCGAGTGCTCTAGTTTTTAAGATTCATGCGGTTGCACGTCTGCCAAATTTTCTTTGCACATTAGCTGAAAAAATACGGTAATTCCGCGAGGCCGTGCTCCGGAACGAAGTAGCATGGCAGAATTTTCAGGGAGTCACACGAACTCCTGCACATGTCAAATCAGGGAGTCCGACATTAAATCAGGGAGTATTTGACTCTGGACTCCCGTTAATTTCGCACCCTGTCATCATTGTCATTGTCATTATTATTATTAGACTTCTAGTACAGGGGACATAAACCATGGCTTTGAGGTTTGGACATAGGAAGGAGGATGCACACAAGGATGGACACGCCCGTACGTCGGCCTCGTCACAACAAATTACATTGTGCAGAGGGGAGCGAGGAGAAAGGGTAGACCATAATAAACATATTGTTTGTTTGCCCTCACCCGACCGACCCGCCAAAAAAGGGCCCACTCAATATTTTTCCATTGATCTTTCCCTTTTTTTTTGCAAATTGTATCACTGTACATTATATAAATCTGTAGGTAATACATTATATGTACCAAGCAAAACAAACATTCAACATAAAAGGTATCTCCACAGAAGCACACCCGAACATGTAGACACCATGCTGAATTTGTAAAAAGACCCCCCTCAAAAAAAGAAGAAGCCTACCTACCTACCCACACCTTTCAGCCTGGGTCAGGAGAGAGCAAACAAAGATTTTTTTAATTGTGGCCTTAGTGCAAAGGTCAATGCCACCGCCAGAGTTACGAAGCTAAAATATGTGAGCTACTTACATGTCCTTATGCTTTGCATCAGCAAGTATCGCATTGTCCGGCAGCAATTCATACCTAGGAGAAAAACAGCGTGTACCGTATATCCTTAAAGTTTGACCCACATCTAAGTAGACAGCTATCAGGAGTACGTGTCATAATATGACACTCCTGCATTATATGACACATGACACATGTCTATAATATGACACTCAGGTGACACATGACACACGTCTATAATATGACACTCAGGTGACACATGACACACGTCTATATTATGACACTCAGGTGACACATGACACGTACACGTCTATATTATGACACTCAGGTGACACATGACACTCAGGTGACACATGACACTCAGGTGACACATGACACATGTCTATAATATGATACTCCAGCAGAACTTTATATAAATCTGTCGCAGAGAGTGCACATCTGATCCCGCACTAAACTTGCACACCAGGTGGCGTCATTGCGCGTCACGAGCCGCCAAGACGACCCACGATACACTCACTTGTCTAGGAATTCCTTTGTGACGACAGCGGCAACGTCTAGCAGTGGGTTTCCCATGCCCAGCAGCATGCCTTCACTGAAACCGAAGAGCGGACGTTCGATATCAGATGGGTTATACGAAACACGACGAGGGATTGGGACATGGACCGCGCGGCACAAACCTATACAACACGTACCCTTCAACCTGCTTCTCCATAGAGCTCGGGCGTGGTCGCGTAACAAACACTATCAGTCCTACTGTGAGTAATAACGCAGCGGGGTCATAAAACATGTAAACGTCCCGTCGGAATGACCGATCAGACGTCAATCGTCTACGAGGGAGCACGGCGGTTTATCTATATGTGTTAGGTGCATCAGGAAGGGGTGTTGAAGCACCAACTCCAGCGTACTGCGCATGACCTGGTACCAACTAGCATTCGCACCGAGCGAGTAACGCAACCGTGACTGCACATCTCCCCACGACGAGCGACATCACGTGTGAGAGCAAGCTAAGGGAGGGAGGGAGGAAGCACCCTTATCAGTGTTTCCCTTGCATTGACACGAGCGAGGCGGGCTGCCGAATTCTCAGCCGCCACACAGAAATTTATCTAAAACACTGCCTCGCTGATGAAAATCGCATACAGTGTGTTCAGCACAGCTCAGAATGCACCAAATTGCGCCATTTTTCCAAAAATTTTGTCTGCTGTGCTCGCTTTGTTAGAACCTCTAAACGCTCAAACACACACACACACAAAATATTTTCCACCTCACTGACAGTTTTGGCCAGAAGAAACACTGCTTATAATAGCAATAGCATGCCGACGATCATATCTACACCATAGCGTGGAAAGCATCGAGATTATCAGTAGATTTTTGTTGCCGTACTATCTGTTTACATCATAGCGTCTGCGATCCAGGGTAAAAGCCTTCAGAGGTTTCTTGCTGTAGCCAGAGTCAGATAACAGGAGGCAAAGTGCAAAAGTGACGCGCGCTGAAAAGCACATCTCTGACCGAGGTCAACGAGAAACTGAATGGAAAATATCTCCACCTCACAGTCTCACGAAGCCATTTAGTTTATCGCTGCCACGGAGTGTTTGCACTATGCCACGTGCATACCTAATATTACATTAGTCATGTCCCGATGATCGATCGAAAGTCAGTCGTTTGCAGCAAAGGACTAAGCGCTCAATTATGAAATCAAATATTCGATTATCAAATATAATCAAATATAATACTGTTACATGATACATGCGCTCACGCACTTATGCCCTTACGTTCGCAGGTGTGTACGTATTTACGCTGATAGAGTCTATGTTCCCCAGGGTACTGCCGGAACGTACCCTGGGTACGGTCCGGTATACCGGAACGTACCCTGATAACTATCTAGCTGATATGGTTCTAGGATTAGGGTTAGGGTTAGGAAGTAGGCGTAGGCGACTCCCTAGACTCGTTAGTGGAGTAGGCGAGGTACGGTCCGGCATATTAGATAGTAGTATTTAGTACCAGGGTACGGTCCGGTAACCCAGGGTACGTTCCGGCAGTACCCTGGGGGACATAGACCCTATCAGCCGTATTTACGCATGCATGCACTTACGCACGCAGGCACGTACGTATTCACGCATGCATGCATGCAAGTACTTACAAATTCTTTTCATTCTACAAGCTGGGACAGCCTTTTGCAATATCAGCTGTATCTGTAGATCTATCAGCAGTACGGATAAAACCAGTTCATTCAGGATCAAGCCGGCATCAATATGATTACCAAGCATGTATTAGACTGGATACTGGGCAGATATACGATATGCCCATATACTGTGTAAGTGTAACAGAGCTGTATTTCATTTGTGCGCGGCTCACAAGGGGAGGGGGGACTTATGATTGGTGTGAAGTGGTGAAAAGTGGAAGTGAACAAGTACTACAATGTACATATATGTATTTATATATAAGTGTGCTTGCCATACACACATTTTGTGCATTTATCCTTTGTACATATCTAATCACATATTTGACAGGGCCATAGCAGGTGCAAGGGGGAGGGGCAGAAATGTACATAAATCTGTAAATTACATGAACATTGAATGGTAGTCACGTGTCCAGAACACACCATGCACGTGGCTATGACCTCTCCCGTACGTAAAATGGGTGGGCAGTGTGTTAGATCCTGCACACAACCTATCTATTAAACTGTGCCACTTGCTAACCTCAAACAACCTTAATTACCTGAAGAAGTGCCTGGGCTTCAATGTTAGAATAAAGTAGTCAGGTAAAAACAGATTTACTTAACATTTTTACCAAATAAGTTCACACTTATGCACCAAATCCAGTTTTCCTCCATCATGCTGTCAGATGTGATTTTTGGAATGTGAATGAAGCTGTTGGTCACAAGAAACGATGTCTGAAATCTCTCTTAAATGTGCATCTAGGTTCAAAGTTGCATAAAAATGCTAAGCTAACACAAATACTTTCCTCTACAATGAAAGCCCTTCCATTTATGCAGAAAATGCTGCATGGTGCAATGTGGAGGTAGCATTCCTTGATCAATCCTAGTTTGGGACCTCGACATAATATATATAGTTCGCATACGTGCCAAACTAGTTAGTTCAGAGAGCTAAACTAGGATTCGGCCACATTCTTCATCAGGTGGGCTGTGTGCAGGATGAAAACAGTACCAAAATGTGGGTTATCTACGCTCTATGATATGTATATATGTTTGATCTATGTATTGTTTTTATAACGTATGCAATGACAAACTAAAATCATGTTAAGTGGCAGTGGAAAAAATACACGGGGGCGGCAGGCGATTTCTCCCCCGAAATGCCAAAAAGAGCCCCCGAAAACATGATATCGAGGGCGACCCCCCCCCCAAAAAAGACGCCCTGGAAATTGATTGTCCAGGTCGGTCCCGCGCCTTGCCGCTCTCGCTCGGCGTTGCTGCGCTGCGATGCCTAGGCCTCTGCCGCTAGCTGCAGCCGGTTGCACGGCGCGGTAGAATTCATGGTACGGTGTGACTGTCGAGTGTTTACCATTTAAGCATGCATGTGTGTACTGTACTGTATTGCATTCAATCAAGCGCGCGCCGCCGCCCGTGCGTATATACGTGTGTGCCTGTGCGCGTGCTTGCGTGTGTGCCTGCGCGCGTACATGTGTGCGCGTGCGTGCGTGCTTGCGTGTGTGCCTGCATGTGTGCATGCGTGTGTGCGTGCGTGCTTGCGTGTGTGCCTGCATGCATGCGTGTGTGCGCGTGTGCCTGCGCGCGTGCGTGCCCCTAACCATATTAGATAGTTACCAGAGTACGTTCTGGTATACCGGACCGTACCCAGGGTACGTTCCGGCAGTACCCTGGAAGACATATAGACCCTATGAGTATGAGTATGAGTATGAGCCTCAGTGACAGTGGCAGCTCTGGTGTCAAGCGAACATGTATACCGTGTTAGCACTGTTAGACGTGTTGCTACTGCTAGTGATACAGTCAAGTCAACTCTCCAAATTCCGAACGTCTTCAAAACCAAACCTCACTTTAAACCTGACGACATTCTTAAGACCACCACAACTATCTGAGACATGTAAGATGCACCACGCCCTAGTTACTAGTATAAACCGAACTGAATAATGGACAGTCCCGAATCACTGGACTCAGGACTGTACAACAACATTCGACAGTCAATGACGATCAATGCATCGACGAGACATCGTCACGCCGCTAGTGTGGATATAAATGAGACTACACTCCTATGCAAACACATAAGTGACAAAATAAATTAACGACAAAAGAGAGATGCGTCTATATATTACCTTATTGTTTGATCTTCGCGCATCTTCTTCGTATTTGGTTCACCACTTGCCATGCTGTCCCAACAAGTACGACTTGACCGCCATCTAGCGAGACGACTGAGTATTTTTATTGCCACCACTGGCACAATTCTCGTCTTAGTTATTATTACAGTATTATTAAATATTTATTCCATGTACAATTCAAATACATGTACTGAAGACCGTCTTTTTTATGGAGAAAAACCTCTCATAAATGCATTAGTGTTGATCGAGCAGTTAAAATAATAACATTTCTGAGTGATACCGTACAAAACACCCAAAACAGCACTATACAACATGAAGAATAAAAATTATACAAAAGCGACAGTACATTTTGTACAAGTAAAGCTTACGTACAAAGTAACTACTTCACGCGCACATTCAGAATACATCATAATGGATTCATTGTTCTCCTATCTGCTATGTTGTTAAAATTGTATGCCAAAATTGATGTGATTTGTGTTGATAAAATATCAGGATTGAATAATACTAGATCCATAGCTACGTCTACACGACGAACCTTAACTCCAGTTAAGCGTCTACACGGGGCTTTAACTCGAGTTAGCGTTAACTCGAGTTAAGGCCCGTGTAGACGCTTAATTAACTCGAGTTAGCTTAACCTCCACGATAGGCGGCAGCACTAGTACGATGTACGTACACACGCACGGACGCACGCGTACTTACACACGCACCGTGACGCACGCACACACTCATGCACGCACGCACGCACGTGTACGTGCACACGCACACACTCATGCACGCACGCACGCACGTGTACGTGCACACGCACGCACGCACTTGTACCTCAACACACACGCACGCACGCACGCACGCACTTGTACCTGCACACACACGCACGCACACACGCACGTGTACACACACGGACGCACGCACGCACGTGTACGTGCACACGCACGCACATGTACGCACTCACGCATGCACGCACGTGCACACGCACGCACGCACGCGCGCACGTACGAACGCGTACCTGCGCACGCGCGCACGCACGTGTACTTGCACACGCACGCACACACTCATGCACGCACGTGTACGTCCACATGCACGCACGCACACATACGAACGCACGTGTACGTCCACATGCACGCACGCACACATACGAACGCACGTGTACGTGCACACGCACGCACGCACGCACACACGCACGTATACGTGCACACGCACACAGGCACGTATACGTGCACACGCACGCACGCACGTATACGTGCACACGCACACACGCACGTATACGTGCACACGCACACACGCACGTATACGTGCACACGCACACACGCACGCACGTATACGTGTACACGCACACACGTACGCACGTATACGTGCACACGCACACACGCACGCACGCACGTATACGTGCACACGCACACACGCACGCACGTATACGTGTACACGCACACACGTACGCACGTATACGTGCACACGCACACACGTATACGTGCACACGCACACACGTATACGTGCACACGCACACACGTATACGTGCACACGCACACACGTATACGTGCACACGCACACACGCACGTATACGTGCACACGCACACACGCACGTATACGTGCACACGCACACACGCACGTATACGTGAACACGCACACACACATGCACGCACGCACGCACGCACGCACGCACGTATACGTGCACACGCACGCACGCACGCACGTATACGTGCACACGCACGCACGCACGCACGTATACGTGCACACGCACGCACGTATACGTGCACACGCACGCACGCACGCACGTATACGTGCACACGCACGCACGTATACGTGCACACGCACGCACGCACGCACGCACGCATAATAAATCGGTAATAATCGCTATTGGGTGTTGTCGTGTAGACGCTACATAATCGCCAACTCGAGTATTCAATCCTGATATTATCTTGCAATTATTGATTGCAATAACCACAGTTTTCAACAATCCCTCTTTTCCTTTGCTTACTACATAGTTCCTAAGTTAGCTTCGCTCATGCTATACAGAAAGGCTAGCAACTTTAAATTAAACTCAATAACAAAATTAACCATGAAAACGATTAAATCATGTATTAATTCAAGAGAAAACAGCAGATCTGTGACAGAACTAATGAGTTTTATTTATCAGAATTTGGGGATGGATTCACGACACGGCAAGAAACGAGAACACCTAAAAAGCAACAGATCTGAACGTAACCAGACAACACAAGAATGCCACAATTTCTTGGTGGCTTTTAAACAAAATTTGTAGCATGTTGTTTTTTAACGCTTGCGAGTTTATTGGCAATGTTTATGACTAACGGACTACACAGCCCTTCCTTTTCCACTTGCAGCCACTACACCATAAGTCCCCCACACCCAAGCAGTGTCCTGGATCTCTGCCACCATCCCCTCACATATTCAAGTACTAGAACATTCAGCTGCTAGTGTATAAAAATAATGAAAACTTCACCGAGTCATGTATAGAGTGTCTGTGCATGCTAAATTATCAGAACTGCTCTACGTATATGAGATGGCTTCCCTGGCGCTGTAGGTATGCACCACAACCACGGAATGTATACATACAGGTAGTGAGTGAGCTTTGTATCAAGTACTGTCATTAGTGGCCCTGTGACAGGAATGCACCGGGTAGCAGTAGTGAGTGAGTAAGCCAATAAAATAAGTCTAGCAGTTATTCCTGGCTAGATCCAGACAGCCACCGGTGCTCCGGTCAATTGAAAACAACAACAGTGCGGGCAAAGCTACAAGAACTAACAGTAGTAGTAGTAGTAGTGGTATGAAGCACCTTCCTATCATAATTAACACAGTACGAATGTAACATTTGTCACGTTAGACAAAGCTATGGCATGATCATCAAGGAGACACCAAGGTCAGGCATCCTCCTCTTTGACCATTAACCCTTTATCTGCCAGTAACCGGCATCATGATTGTAAACTCTCTAAATAGGACAAAGCACAAAGACAAGGTGGTGGTGAAGGATGAACGAACAGACGTAGTTACCCGAGTCGTACTGCACACACACCCAGCGAGCCAGCAACAAATCGAGAACACGTCAATTCACACTAGTAGTGACACGCGATCGTTTGAACTACAAGTGTTTCAAATTTCCACAGAGTGAACAAACAATGCACTTAGTACTATGCCTCTAACGTCCAAGTACACCGCCATAGCGCCGCTTTCCAGCAGTGTGAACCATGATGACAGCAACACGATAGATAGCAGACGACGTCACTGCTTAGAGCTGGCCGGATTCAGCAACAATGATCTTCTTGCTGGTTTTTCCACTCTGAGACCCATAGCTCTCACACTTCTTGATTACGTCCATGCCATCGAGGACCTTGCCAAAGACGACGTGCTTTCCATCCAGCCTGTAAACACAATCCCATTGATGTAGATCACTGTATGTACGCATAAGGCTGCGTTTACACGATCGATTTTTGTCAGCAAATCGTCCGAGTCGTGCAAGATAGAACACGTTCTATTTCTCCAACTCGGCGACTTGACTCCGACGCAATCGAATTTCAGCCGATTAATTGGAATGTACTCGGGTCAAGTCGGGGGCAAGTTGGAATGCACTTGAAATCGGTACGATTTGCTGACCAAAAAACGAGTGTAAACGCAGCTTAACAGCGACGGCAGATCAGCATTTGTCAACAGATGACAAAAAGGCGATATTTGTTACTGCACAGCTGTGCCCATCCGGATTCCCATGCCAATCACAGAGCATGAAATTAGCCAAAATGTTAACGGGTCCACGAATATAGTTTTCATAGTTCCATGCTTAGCTAAAAGTATTAGCTTTGTATTTATTAGGCATACTCATGTTATTTCAGTGTATCAGTAGAGTTCTACTTGTTTGACAGGAATTGCTGGAACATGATTTACTTCTTAGTAGTCACTAAGTAAAAACTAGTCAGGAAATTGGTAAATATTGTTGATATAAAGGCAAGATAGGCAAAATTTTGAATAGACCAAGTTGAAGTGGACTGATTATATGGGGGGTGGAACCGACAGCAGCCGGCAAAATACCGCCAATTTAGCACGCTGCAATAGACTACTCACCACTCGGTCTTCACAGTGCAGATGAAGAACTGTGAACCATTTGTGTTGGGACCTGCGTTAGCCATCGACAGAGTTCCTGTGTAAGAAATAAACAATACAGAAAAACACTATTATTACATATCTGATCACTGCTAGATTACTGGGACAGCCATCGAGAGAAATGCATGTAAAACAATCACTTAAGCTGGGTTTACACTACCGACTTTATGTTGGCGAATTGGACCAATTTCGCAATTCGACAACTTCGAGTTGGCGAAAATAGAACATGTTCTAACCTCCCAACTAGTTGCCATCGATCGGTTGGTAGCACAACTTTTGCGTTTTCACTGCCGATTGTCGGCTGTAGTTGGGATGTTGGTCCAATTTGCCAACGCAAAGTTGGTAGCGTAAACCCAGCTTTACATTAGAGACCTGATCAGGAGTTGTGGTCGTCAACGAGAGCAGGCAAAGTGTCAGTCTGAACCGCGTGAAGAACAGGAGAACCGTGTAAACCGGATTCGTAGCGCCAGCCATACGACAATCGCTATAGCGTCCGGGAGATTTACTTTTCACAGATAGGGAACGCCAGTATAACCACGATTGCAATGCTAGACTGGAGCTAGACTGTGACGACGAGCAACACCAAGAACAACCGACACACACGCGACGCATGATGGTAGTTTTCTACTCCAAGGTGCGAAATTAGCGTGAGTCCGGAGTCAAATACTATACACTGATTTATTGTCGGACTCCGTAATTGGACATATGCAGGAGTCTGTGTGACTCTCTGAAAATTCTGCTATACTAACTGGTTCGTTCCAGAGCACGGCGTATTTTTTATTTATATTTAACATTCCGTATTTTTTCAGCAAATGTCCAAAGACAATTTGGCAGACATGAAACCGCATGAATCTTCAAAATAAGCACACGCGTTATTGTTAATATATCTTTAGTTTTGAACTTCACACTACAGACTCCCTCATTGTGAGGGTAGGGAGTCCGTTGGACTCCCTTGCTCAAAAGTTAATTTCTCCCCCTGCTACGGATCGCTTACCAGGCTGAACGTGCTTCAGCTTGAAGTTCTCATCGGGGAACTTGGCTCCGTAAATGCTCTTGCCTCCAGTGCCGTTGTGGTTTGTGAAGTCGCCACCCTGGCACATGAAGTTGGGGATCACGCGATGGAATGTCGATCCACTGTAGCCAAACCCCTTCTCACCGGTGCACAGAGCCCTGAAGTTCTCTGCCGGAAAAAAAACATCACCATCCATGTAATCACTTCCGAATATTATACAGGGCATGAAATTAGCGAAAATAGAACATGTTCTAACCTCCCAACTAGTTGCCATCGATCGGTTGGTAGCACAACTTTTGCGTGTAGTTGGAAGTTGGTAGCGCAAACCCCGCTTTACATTAGACCTGATCAGGAGATGTGGTCGCCAACGAGAGCAGGCGAAGTGTCAGTCTGAACCGCGTGAAGAACAGGAGAACCGTGTAAACCGAATTCGTAGCGCCAGCCTTACGACAATCGCTATAGCGTCCGGGAGATTTACTTTTCACAGATAGGGAACGCCAGTATAGCCACGATTGCAATGCTAGACTGGAGCTAGACTGTGACGCGACGAGCAACACTAAGAACAACCGACACACACGCGACGCATGATGGTAGTTTTCTACTCCAAGGTGCGAAATTAGCACTAACCCCTTCTCACCGGTGCACAGAGCCCTGAAGTTCTCTGCCGGAAAAAAACATCACCATCCATGTAATCACTTCCGAATATTATACAGGGCATGAAATTAGCGAAAATGTGAACAGGCCCACCCAACATTTTAAACAGGCCCTTACAAGATATTATTATCCCGACATTAATTGCTTGCTATGGGCTATGTATGAGCCACGAGTTGATGTTTACACCGAACAATATAGGAATATAGGAAGTATAATGCAGCAATTTAACTACAAAAGTAAAAAGTGGGAATATTTTTGTTAGTTCGACTATTTACGGTGACGTAATCACTTTAATAAAAGTATTAGCTTTGTGTTGATTAATATTAGGCATACTCATAGTATTTCAGTATTTCATTGCTATCAGTGGAGTTCTACTT
Source organism: Priapulus caudatus (assembly GCF_000485595.1). NCBI lineage: Eukaryota > Metazoa > Priapulida > Priapulimorpha > Priapulimorphida > Priapulidae > Priapulus > Priapulus caudatus. Next base: position 74,656 of record NW_014577755.1, on the reverse strand, counting down.
GTTTGACAAGAATTGCTGGAACATGATCTACTTCTTCGTAGTCGCTAAGTAAAAACTAGTCAGGAAATTGGTAAATATTGTTGATGTAACGACAAGATAAGCAAAATGGACCGATTATATGGGAGGTTGAACCGGCGGTTTAGGGGGTTGAACCGCTGGCTGCCGGCAAAATAGCGCTAATTTCGCGCACTGCGAACATGTAGCAGAAAAAGTTCGCACACGTGTCATCCTCAGCTTTCTAATTACAGATACCGAGATAAATGCTAGCAAAAAACCACAGTCACAACCACAGTCTGGCTAACGAAATCGATGCGACACCCAATATAGAAGCAGATGTGGAAACTGTAGCAGTGCAACACTGGTACACAGCATACTGCTACTAATAGACCCGCTGGGATGACAGGCACCCAGTATCACTTCCACCTCCCATGTGCAACTGTTTTCTGATGGAAAACTCGTGGAAGAATATCGACTAATACAGTTCAGCGTTCCAGTATCACTTCCGCCTCCTCGTGCGCAACTGTTTTTTGATGAAAAACTTGTGGAAGAGTAATAGAGTTTATCTTTGCTCGTTTAAATCTTTAGAGCTGATTAACAGATTTAGAAACTTCACGAATTTTGCTTGGTATGGAAATCTCCTGAAGGATGTTCCTTGTCACTACAGCTCTTGAATGGCAGATACGAATAGCAGTTATACAGAAACAGCACTGGTGACTGCTTCAAGTCTACTTACGGTCGATTTTTAATTGCTGGCATTACCTGATGCTCATCAAACGCAAAACTATAGATTTGTGCAAATTCTTTAAAGACAACTTATGACTATAATTAATGGTTCACAGATTATAGTTTTTACAACAAATAACGTGACCATGAAATTTATGCACTGGTCAGTGAATTGTTACCCCCCCCCATGACCCTCTGGAAAAGGCGGGGAATTTAGCACTTCCTTAGTATTAACAACAGCAAATTCTCCGCTCACAAGGGGCAGGTAGTCTATTAAAAGCCCCTATAACAGGGGATCATTTCTCAGATTCCAAACAAAACAAAATGCTGGTTGGGGTTTCATAAAGTCCAAGTATTTATTTATGTGACTTTCTGTCATGTGACACCTTTTTCAAATAAACGTATCAATTGGTAAACTACTGCAGACTTTGTACGAGTCACACACCTTCGGTGCGAGCTGTTAATTGCTAAATCACGGCTAAATGGCCCCGCTGGTAAAACGTCTCGTTAATTTCCCAGCCACCCCGAGCTACTGTCGTTAAATCCTGGCTGTGACCGCGTTAATTCCCCGCTCTGTCGCGGGTGTCAGGGATTTCAATTGACTGGTGCATTAGTCAGACTTCCAACACTAATGAACTATAATAAGGCCACAATTAAAAAAAATCTTTGTTTGCCCTCACCCGACCCAGACTGAAAAGTTTGGGTAGGGAGGTAGGCTTCTTTTTTTGAAGGCGGTCTTTTTACAAATTCAGCATGGTGTCTACATGCTTGGGTGTGCTTGTGTGGAGATATCTTTTATGCTGAATGTTTCTTTTGCTTGGTACATATTATAATGTATTGCCTACAGATTTATATAATGTACAGTGATACAATTTGTAAAAAAAGAAAAAAGAAAAAAAAGAATGGGAAAATCAATAATTTTTTTTGAGTCCGCCCCTTTTTGGCGGGTCGGTCGGGTGAGGGCAAACAAACAATATTTTTATCATGGCCTAAGAGGCTATTTCTCTCATGTCATACTTGTGAAAACGTACCTGCAGTTTTTGGGACGACATCAGCGAAAACCTGAAATACAGAAGAAAGAAAGGTCTTTCAGCAATCGATATCGCAAAAACTACAGTGCACACAGAAACAGCCGACAACCACTGAAATGGATGGGTAGCAAGGGGCAAAGATCAGACGAGTAGCTAGACCTACACCACGAATTTGTTTTAAATGAGCCCGTGCACCAGCCCGGTTTGACATGCCTATGGCGTTTGCTTTGCCTTGCTGGCCACACACCATTGCTCGTGACCTTGAACAAGACTATACGCAGCCCAGCCTGTATTGCCATTAATACTACTAGTATCAGACAGCCAATTCAATGACCAAACATTCGGGTACAGCAGGAAGGTCAATAAATCGATAGATTGTTGCCAGATGTTTATTGAGCAGACACATAGGCAATTATCCATCATATACATTACATAGCATACTTTTACAATAAAATTCTGAATTCATAAAATTGGATAACTACCAAGGATATATATACACAAAAAACATGACTAGCACACTTATTTACATTGTGGTCCTTGTTTTGCTATGCCTTGAATCTAACAATTACACTACTATCAGCAATAACTACTGAAATATACAAATTTGTAGTTTTAACCAGTCATACAACGGTACATTCTCATAAGACGATACAAACTTTTCTTATGCCTAATTTCAACCGAATTCTTTTAGCAAAAATCATACTCCTCTGCCTCTAATGTTTCTACCTTTTCTATCGGACATTTCTTAACACTATAAGTATAATAATTTACTTAAAACTAGAATAAACAGAATTTTTCCTAACTTGCTGTGGTAGAGAGTTCCAAGCTTCAATTGCAGTATAGGTAAGAGTTTTTCGCACTGCTTACCACCCTCGGTTTAAAAATAGACATCTCGACTTCCCTTGTATTGAAACTATGAACTTCTGATGTTAACGTGAAACCTTCTTTCATATACTGTGGGCCGAGATTATGTAATATATTAAAAACCCTATTGACCTTCAGTTGCATTACCCTGAACTCTACAGCCTTGAACTCTCTAGCACCTATGTGTGCTCTAGTACCTAGGTTGAGGACCCATCTAATGCAGTAATGGCTTTATTTTGACTCACTTGCAACTTAGCCCTTGTGCGCTTTGTGAGACTGCTGTACCATATACTGCTTGCATAGTCAAAATTACATTGAATTAGGGCAGAAACTAGTAATCTTTTAGGACGTGGATATTCGTCCGAGCAGTTGTTGCGCATGCGCTGTTCATGTTGTATTACATAAATGTAATATAATGCTAGTCTAGGGAGGCGCCTACTACTTAACCTTAACACTAATCTTAACCCCAGCCCTAACCCTAACACCAACCATAAACCGACCAGGTTCTCTTATTATACGCTCGGTTTCGTATATATACGCGAGTGATAGTACCAAACACTATCTATGGTGTATAACCACATACGCAACGCATGTATGCAGGGGCGTCACAGCCGTAGGGCTGCCGTAGCAAAACGCTACGGGTCCCCAGCCTAAAGAGCATAAAATAATCAAAAATCTAAAGGGTAAATAGCATTTTAGAGCATCTAGAACAGCGCATGCGCAACAACTGCTCGGACGAATACGAACAGGTGTCCGAGGCTCGGACGAATATCCACGTCGAATCTTTTACATACCGTGTTTAAATACTTAGCTTTTCTGGAAAGAAATTTCAATCTATTGTTAACCTTTTTTACAACCTTAATTCCCGTTACCTAACCACTCATGGAGTCTTCCAAGTCTATTCCTAAAACTGTATTTTTATGTGCAATTGAATTGCCACTCCATTGGCATTAGCCTAGGCGTGATTACATCTGATGTCCAGTTTTTCATTACTACCGTATCCGCGAGTTTGTGTTTACTCAGTTTAGCTCCAAAAATAATACTTTGTTTTTCCAAGATGCAAGGATAAATTATTATCATTGAGCGCATACTAGTATAAAAAGTCAGATACATGATAGTAACAAACTGATGGACAAAATAGTGTTGCAGTCGCATTCTACCGGCAGAGTACGCATGTCATTAGCGATTCAAAGATGTCCGCCATATTCAACCGCCAGTGTACAATTTTTACACCCCCTGCAAAACGCCGGTATATGTCAAAGCTAAACACTCACCTCGAATGTAACTCTTCCCATAGGCTGCCCGTCTGCCGTCAGGTCGAAATATGTCTTAGGATTACCCATGGCTGTTGTGAGTGTCCTAATAAACCGGCTAAATCCTAGCATCCAAACCACAAAAATCTGCTCACGGCGTCACGCTGGTGGAAGGACTGAATCACATCGCTACGCACGCTTATATAGACACGCACTACTTTTGGCGGAAATGCACGTTTAAATGAACTACAGTTAGAGCAAGCTATGGGAAGAGGCGCGTTAAATCTTACAAGAAAAACTGATCATTATGCTTATTTAATTGAAAATTTGCACATTTACTTTTTTTATTCGTAGGTGGTTTTATTAACTGCCGGGTACTATTTTTCGCAGAATAATCTAGAGAAATGCCAGAGGGTGGCGCCACCTAGCAATAATAATGGTTACAGCGCGCGTACTACAGGAAAGGTACTTGGAATGTTTCAATAATAATTTATATAATCATAGTAGGTGATTTTTATGGAAATAGTTTTTAATAGGTATTTCGAGCCTATTACTATTAGATAGCCGCGGTCATAAGAAACGGTCCATTGAAACGTGGCACCCTGAAGTCAAGAAGACCTCTGTCGATTTTGAATGCCCTACCCCCACATTTACGAAAATAAGGGGGCATTAATCACTGGCTCGGTTTAAGTATAGAGATGATGTCCTTGAGCCCTAGTACACTACCTACTCGTTGACAGTCAGACAAATGAAATAGGTATAAATTTCGTTAAGAAAATGCCTGTAATCTGTATTCTGTAACTCCTCACAGGGACATTTCGTGTTTATTTACCATAAACATAATTTAGAGATTGTTACTCACCAGGGGCGTAGCCAGTATGTAGCACTGTAGGCCCGGGGCTACACTTTTTTTGGCCAAGTTATCTTTTTTTTTAAAACACCCATAATTCAAATCCATAAGCTTGCTGGACGAGTTTAAGAGTCTAGGCAGGGAAAACTATTGAAATGAACGTAGCAAGAATGTCAAGAATATGGCTAAATTAGGTGACCTATTCTTCTGTCATCTAGGCTGTCATTTCTATCGCATGCCGTTTCATTCAACACTCTACCCGCCGAAAAAGACTAGGATCCGATCTTGTCAGTTTTTTAACATTTTAACTCGTTCGTAACACTATTTTAACTCGTTTGTGTTTTTTGGGTTTAAAAGTGATATTGAATTAGGTGTCTCAAGTTAGCAAGAGGTCAGGGAACCAGAATGAACACTCGGGAAGGGCCGTTTCCGGCCATCTGGGGGGTTTGTAAAACCAAAAATTTTCTTGTACGCTCCGCGCCAACCGATGGTGGCGCTCCGCTCAGATAGTCGTGCCTACAACTTTGAAAATCCTGGCTACGCCCCTGCTCACTATTAGTATTATTCACTCCTGATGTTATTATTGAAACGTTCCAGGTACCTGTGCCAAATACCTGTGCTAAGTCGTCTTCTTTTTCTTTGTAGGGTACGCAGCAATCTTCAAGTCTTTAGCAGTTTGTACTTGGATTCATCACAGCGACAGACATGGTAAATGTGATGAAAGGAATCCTAGTCGAATGGCAAGTAGTTTATTTTTTATTTTTATTTACCTATTTAGATTCTAAGGTGTAAGGTGATTCTTTTACAATGAATTTTGAGTTTAAAAAACTTACAAAAAAGTTATCACTACCAGGTATATGGCCCTATATACACAAAAAGTTTAACAAGCACACTTTTTTACATTGTGGTCTTCACAAGTTTGAATTATAGTATTAGTAGATGATACAGCATCTGCGTGCGTCGGTTACGATACGATAAGTTGATGGGTCCTACTGTGTTATGTAGACTACTGTCACAATTTTTAACGGCCAGGTTCTAGGCACATCACTTGTACAATCCTAGTTCATGACCCCGCAAATGTTTTTTTGCAAAGTAAACATCATATCTGAAATACATAAAAAAACTAATGTTACCCAGCTAACATGTAACCTTTTCGCATTTGGTTTGGTTTGAAAAAAACGTTTTTTTAAGTTAGATTAACGTTTTCGATATTCTTACTAAATACTTGAAATAAAAAAGTATGGAAAGTAAGTTAACGTTTGCTAATACGCTATGATCATGGGAACATCTTCAACAATTATAGCATGAATGTTGTTGGGTAAGTTTGCTAGGTTGCTGCCTTTGTTGATAGCGCACGATAGTTTGTGAATAATAATGGTTTCTTAACGTTCGTTAATCTCGTTTCACAGTGATCCGGCGATGAAGCAGTTTCTGCTGAACCTCGACGAAACGAATGCGTTTGGGAAAAAGTTTGTGCTGCAGGACCTAGACGATACGCACCTGTTCATTGCGACCGACATCATGAAGCTGCTGCAGGAGAAGATCGATGACCTCACCGACAAGCTGCACTTCCCCATGCAGGAGAAACCGCAGTAGAGACAGCGGCGAATTCACGAGTGATGCTGCGTGTTGCCAATGGCAACTTACTATCTGCAACCTGACTACTTCATTGAACTTGAGATGATACACAGGAGAACAAGAAAATTAGAAATCCGTTTGATAACAACTGACCAGTGTATTTTTTCGTAATTCGTGGCATCGTAACTGCTTACGAGGATGTTTGCAGTGATTGGCCGCATTCTGCTCGATCAAGTAGGGATTCGGGTGTACGCAGCAACGATGGTAGCAGGTGGCAGCACTGCTCGGCTTGTGTGGTCGAGTTCTACTCTCTGCTGCTCTTACAACCATCGTCGGTTTTCAGCAACGACTGTCGTCATGGTGACGCTGCGTCCGTTCCCGCATCACGAGGAGTGTTGCCCCCAGAACGTGACCCCAGCGCTCTCTAACCGTGAGAGCCACCCGCTGGTGGCAACGCGGTTAGTGAGTCAATAGTTGAACGTCGGTGTCGGCGCTGTGTGGTGCTGGCAGTGCCGTGCTGTGTACTACTAATGTCGGTTTACAGGGCGATTCATGCGCTACGATTGTATACGGACACGCCACGCTAGTTTGGTGGTGACAGGACGAGCTCCAGTGCTCGAGATTTAAACGATATTCTATAGGAATGAGCGTTTTGAGAAGATGATTTCTGATTTCTGTTGCTGTTATATCCTACGACTGTAAATATTTATTGTTCTACAATGTGCTCTCATTTGAGTTGGATCTCAACATCCCAAGTTATGAAATGGGAGATAACTGCGTTGTTATCGAATACATAACTCAACCAATGTATATTGCAAATGTTTGTTGTTGTTTTGTTAAGATTTATTTGTCAAATTTGGCAGTTATTAAACCATTTGTCGTGCACGTGTGCAGGTTAGCACCAGATGAGATATTTTACAAGCTTCACGTCCTACTGCACTCAACATAACCTTTGCTGAGGTTGTTGGAGAGAAAACACGAATAAGATTGACCAATCTTGCGAGTTTCACAGTAAGCACATACTTATATAAAATTATATTTTGCAAAATTAAGCAGAACAATATATTCACAACAAGAAGCTTACAGCTACCATAGGAACAGCTGTATTACCATGCGTATTAACCGGAATATGGACCCTTAGATATACAGTTAGGAGTCATTATCAACCGGAATATAAACTATTAGATATATAGCTAGGTGTCATTACCTGGAATATAGACTTAGATATATAGCTAGGCGTCATTACCCAGAATATAGACTTAGATATATTATATGTATATATATATTATATATATATATATATATATTTATATAGCTAGGTGTCGTACTGCTGGGGCCTTGCTCTGCAATCGTAACAACAAAATAAACCTCAAAAGCCATCGCATCCACTTCCCCGCGGCCGAGGCCCACATACACACCGTGCCGCCGGTTGGCTCTTGCCTGTAGAATGCAACGTATACGCTTTCTGTCAGGACTTCTACACTGTTCTGCTGCTGCTGCTGATAAACGGCTATGTTACAACCACATTAACTAGTCATTAACCGCGCTCTCTCCCTGTCTGTCTGTCTGTCTCTCTCTCCACAGCATCCGTTACCGTGCGCACATGCTGAAATCCATCGTTGCTTGCTCGCATCAATCGTGCGAGCGCGCGCCAATGAACAAACAGTTTCTTCCCGAAGAGCTTTCACGTTATGTGACACACTACTTGGAAAATAATAACGTATAGGTAATATGCCTGTATTCCAGATGTACGCGATCCTATCATGTAGGAGCAGCTACAGAAATGTCTCCTACACTACGATACAACCCAATTGGGGACTGTATACGCCATATTTTTCGCGTACAGATATTTTCGCGAATTCAGACTTGACGGACAATTTCGCCGTCGGTGAATGATGAATTATTCGCGTTGTTATTTTCGCGGTCGGGGGACGCGTTCGCAAAATTCGCGAAAATTAAACCACAGCGAAATATACAGCGTATATACAGTACGCCCCTGATAGCAGTAACATGGGGTCCAAACTTGACCCTGTAGGATGACCTCTTAAGAAAAAAATTAACCATCACCACTGCGCGATATATGGTCAACGTGCTGGTAGCCATGGTAACTAGCATGACCTAGCAGTGGCAAGGACAAACAACGTCATCTCGAAGCCAACGTACTCGTGCGGCCAATCACGACGCGTCGTTATTCTGCCCCGCTACGAACGTATGCATGCTTGGCGCTAAGCAGGTGGGAAGTAACACCACATCAGCTAGCATGAACGCAGACACGCACGCAGATACGCACGCACGCAGATACGCACGCACGCACGCACGCACGCACGCACGCAGATACGCACGCACGCAGATACGCACGCAGACACGTACGCAGATAGGATCGCGATGCTACATAGAGGAAACTACGATACATGTGCGTAATACGACTGCTTACACAAGACCAGCAGCCTTAAGCTGGGTTTATACTACAGACTTTGTGTTGGCGAATTGGGGAGTTGGACCAACTTCCCAACTATACAACCGACAATCATAAAAATTGCGTGAGCAACCAATCGATAGCAACTAGTTGGGAGATTAGAACATGTTCTATTTTCTATTTGAAATATGAAAGATAATGGATTTGAATTGCGGCCATTTTGAAATCCAAGATGGCGGCCACCGACCGATAATGATTTTGATTGTAATGGATTTCTTGACCCCGATAATGTTGGTTTAGACACCAAGATCATGTTTCTATGTTGAATATTAGCTGAAATATGAAAGATAATAGATTTGGATAGTGGCCATTTTGAAATTCAAGATGGCGGCCACTGACCGATAATGGCAGACGTCCCAAGTGTCCCGGTCTCACCGGGATCGTCCCGGTGCGACATGCTGGTCCCGGTGCCCCGTTAAGAGTCCAGAAAGTCCCGGTCGTAACATTTTTCAGCCATATATTTTAAAATTTACATCAGAAAATTACTAAATTTGCCGTGGTTGTTGATGTACTTTGATTCCAGCGAACAATAAAAGGCCACAAATGTCAAACACTTTTGTTTTCACAATAAATTTGCATTTTATTTTACATGTATACTTTATCAAAAATGGTGGTGTGCCGCGACAAACTCATGTCACAGACCACCACAACTTTTTTCCTGTTTTTGCGCACCGCGAAAAAACGACGATGGACCATTATTACAAGTGATCCCTTTCTTGGATTTTCCTAACTTGGGACCTCTGTAATGGTTTTGATTGTAATGGGTTTCTTGACCCCAATGTTGGTTTAGACACCAAGATCATGTTTCTATGTTGAATATTAGCTGAAATATGAAAGATAATAGATTTGGATGGTGGCCATTTTGAAATTCAAGATGGCGGCCACCGACCGATAATGGTTTTGATTGTTATGGATTTCTTGACCCCGATAATGTTGGTTTAGATACCAAAATCTTGTTTCTATGTTGAATATTAACTGAAAAAGATAAGATACTGGATTTTGATGGTGGCCATTTTTAAATTCAAGATGGCGCCCAGATACCATACCGATGGAGATGGGTACCCGATTTCATATGAATGTACATATCTTAAACTACCGTTATGCCAATTTTCACGCTTTTGTCAAAAAGTGCACAATTAATTCATCTGATGTTTGGCTCTTACTATCTAGTGGCCTGTACTATCTAGGGCAAACTAGCCTCAAACTAGAAAATGGCGGCCACTTTGGATTTATGCTAATTAGCCAGTTTCCCGTGGTTCGATTTTGGGAGATTTTGCAGTTAGGAGGGTCCAATCCACAACTTCCAACTATAAAACCTTCTGTTGCAATTTGTTCCGGGTATTTCATATATTGACTGGACTTAAACTCGGAGTTGCCGAATTAGGAAGTTGGTCCAACTCGCCAATTCGCGAACATAAAGTCGGTAGTGTGAACCCAGCTTTATTCTGCATATGGTCGGTTTTCTTGCACCCTACTTTCATTGCTTACCAGACATTCACTTGCTCATGCAAATACAATGTACCACAGCCACAGAAACTTGTTAAATCAATGTTAATCACTGAATTTTCTGCCCACTCAAGTCCCGAAATCAAATAATTACACCTTGCATTACTTTAGGCAATACATATTCGTACTTTCATACAAAACATAGCAGAAACATACCTTAATTGCTCAGTCAAACGCTGCCATACTTTATGACCTGTCCCCCTATGACTCCATAAAATTTGACATACTACTTGACCGCTAACAACAGATGACAAAGGCAGGATCTTAACAGGTGACAGGGGTAGGCTGGCGACAGGGGTAGGCTGGCGACAGGGGTAGGCTGGCGACAGGGGTAGGCTGGCGACAGGGGTAGGCTCACGATACCATGTTGCAATGACACCAAGTCACAGTGCCCCATCGCAGCACTACAACTAAAATCACATGCATATAGCCGAACCGTTGCAAGCGAAACAAACCTGATGTGAAACTATGCTAACCTAGAACGTAAACCCATTCCTTCGGAGACGGACGATCTCCCAACGCGTTCCCCGCGACATAATATTTACATACACACGCACACGCACAGACAAAAGCACCCTCTACCCGAACAATCTACACGCACTAACCACAACTCTTACCACACTAACAAGACACCGTAAGCCCGGCACAGACCTCCCTCACCCTCCCCCCCCCATCTACTTCGCTGACCTGAAACTAAATGATTCGCGACTGCACGGTATTCTCACCCGCTAAATACTCGCGAATGCACGTCCGAAATCTGCGATGACATTCCGGTATAAGGCTGCGTGGGGTTCGTGTACAATCTAACGTAGCGACACAGCATGAGAGAGATCGGCATGGCGCGACACGGGACAAGCGACGCTAGCTCATCTACACCTCACTACCTTACATGCTCACATTCAATACCTCGTCAACTCTCCCACCTCGGGTAATCAGTCACCGTGCGTGAGGGCCGGGGTGACAAACACGAACGAAGGGTCACGACCTCCGCCCGAGCAAGAAGTGCACGCGAGAAGTCGCAAGTGACTCCGACGTCCAGAAATATCATTATTAACACGGATCAATCGTTAGTTCGATTTCTCGTTCACGTAACACGAACAACCACGCACTCATACTGTCCAATTTTTAGAGACTTAGGGAGCAATTAGGGGGAGCACAACCATGACAAGGTGCAAACACAGGCATTAAAAAAGGCAACCATGGCAAATAAGAAGGGCAACCACGAAAATAAGGAGCGCAATTGAGGCAAGTAAAGCGGGGGACACACCGTGACATCGCTTGGCGTGGATGACATTCGATCAGCGTCGGCGGGTCGAGGAGGAGGAGGAGGATGTGAATACCTGCTCGAGGAGGAGGATGTGAATACCTGCTCGAGGAGGAGGATGTGAATACCTGCTCGAGGAGGAGGAGGAGGATGTGAATACCTGCTCGAGGAGGAGGAGGATGTGAATACCTGCTCGAGGAGGAGGAGGAGGATGTGAATACCTGCTCGAGGAGGAGGAGGATGT
>NW_014577755.1:58143-62842 GCF_000485595.1 Priapulus caudatus | reverse complement strand
TCTTACCACAACCACTACCAGCTTGATCACAGCGATTACACACCCTCTTACCGAACAACCACTACCCTGCTGATTACAGCATCACACATCTTATAACCACTAACCCACCTACCCGCCGCGTGAACAGCAGACACACTTCACCCACAACGCACTCCCGCGTGATAAGCATACACATCTTATCCGACAACCACTACCGCTGCTAATAAAACAGCTATACAGGTCCCGATTGCGTTACACAACACTACGTGCTGATACAGGCAGTACCACACGATCTTACGACAACGCCTTACCGCTGATACAGCATATCACAGTGCTTATCCAGGAACGCACTACCGGCTGCATCACAGCAACACAATCCTTACCCACAACCAGACTACCGCGATCACAGGCTACTGCATCCGTCTCTACCACAGACCGACTACCCCTGGCAGATCAGCATATACCACATCTTACCGACAACCACATTACCCGCTCGATACAGGCATACAATCTACCACGTAATCGCTGATTGACAGCATACCACATCTTACCTACAGACCAGCTACTTTGCTGGATACAGATACACATCTTACCGACACACACATCCGTCTGATACACGCATTATCACATCTTACCGACAGACACTACCGACTGATACAGCATACACATCTGTACCACAACACTACCTCATGAATAACACAGCCCATATCCACATCTTACCTACCACTACCGCTGATCGGCATACACATCTTACCACACCGACCACTACCACTGAGTAGCAGCATGACACATCTAGCCACAGCGTCCACACTACCTCTTGATACAGCATAACATCTTAACACACGCACTTACTGCTGAGACAGCAATACAGCATCTTACACCGAAGACCAAACCTAGTACCGGGGCTGATCACAGCCAACACATCTTACCACAGCACCACTACACTTGATACAGCAATTTCACATCTTCAGCACTCAACCACTACGCTGTACGGTCATTCACATCTTTACACACACCACTTACCGCTGATACAGCATCGGACATCTTACCACTAACCACTACTGCGTGATACAGGCATACACATGCTTACCACAACGCATAACCGCTGATACAGCACTACACATGCTTACCACTAGTGACCGAGGCTGATGACAGCATACTACATCTTATCACAACCAGCTATACCTCTTGATACAGGCATACACCATCTTTATCCTACAAACTCACTACGCCTGATCACAGCATACACACTTACCACAAGCCACTATCTGCTGGATACAGCATACACCACATCCTTACCACATACCATCATTACTTGGCTGAGTACAGCATACACATCTAACCACTAGCCACTACGCTGATACAGCATACACATCTTACTCACAAGCCACTACTTCGCTTGATACAGCGATACACATCTTACCACAAAGCCAGCTCCGCTGACATATACAGCATAACATCATCTTACCACACACCACTACCTGGCTGAATACAGCATACACATCTTACCGCACAACCGCACTAGCGGCTGCGATACAGCATACACATCTTACCACAAACCACCTACCAGCGGATTGGAGCAGCATATACACGATCGTTTACCACAACCACATAGCGCTGATACAGCGTATGACACATCTTAACCACATACCACTATCACTGATGTACAGCATACATCATCTACGGTCAACAACCATCTACTGCTTGATACAGGCATACACATTCTTACCAACCTGCTACCCTGCTGATACAGCATACACATCTTTATCAACATAACGGCTGATACAGCAATCCATCACATCGTGTACCACTCACCGCTGATACACCGCATACACATCTTACCACAGGACCACCTTCTACTGCTGATACAGCATACACATCTACCACTAACACACCTACCGCGGCTGATACAAGTCATACACATCTTAACACTGGCACCCACATACGCGCTGATACAGCATACACATCTTACCACAACCGACGTACCGCCTGATACAGTCATACACAGCTTACCACATAGCCACTTACCGCTGATTTACAGGCATGACACACTTTACGCGACAACCACGTACCGCTGATACAGCATATCTACATCTTACGCAGCAAGCCACTACCGCTGATACAGGCAGTACACAGTCTTACCTACAGACCACGTACCGCTGGATGACAGCAACACAGTCTACGCCGACAACACACTACTGCTGATTACAAGCATACACATCTGTTACCACACAACCACTACCCGGCTGATACAGCCCTACACATCTTACCACAACGCACCTAACCAGCTGATTAACCGAGCAATACAAATCTTAGCCGGACAACAACCCCACGTACCGGATTACATGCATACACATCTTACCAGAACCACTACCGCTGATACAGCATAAACATCTACCACACACACTCTCATTTCCTCGCGCATTCGTTCACACTCACCGGCTGGTGTATGTTTGCCGGCGGGGCCGGGGGTGACGTGCCGAATATCGCAGAGTGACGGGCGTCCGGGTAGACGAGTGTGCCGCAGGCTCCGCATCTCATCACCGCGGCAACGCTCGACGGACTAATCGACGGGTAGCAACCCAGCGCTGCATGAGTGATGAATGAAATTGGATTCATTGTTCAAGTTCATTGGATTTCGTTGAAAACTATGAATTCATATTTATCTTGTGTTAAATCCAAGAAATTAACTTACTATCGAAATAATTAATTCGATAAGTCCAATCAAATCGAATCGATTAATTAGATAAATTATTTCGATTTAATTTCGATAGTAAGTTAATTTCTTGGATTAGAAGTTAGTTAAGTTAAACACAGTGGCTACACGTCCGGTCATCCATTACAAAGCTCAGCACAGAGTCCCAAATCCACGTCACGATTAGGCCATGCCCCCTTTCAAATCATTGATTTTGCAGGATTTACTATTGCTTCAAAAGTTACAAAAACACATTTTTTTATAAAATACCAATGTAACCGAGGCAATGGGATGAGAACAGTGGTTTTCGCGCTGCGAGAGAGCTGCTATACTCACCCTGTGCTCCGGGAGAGAGGCCTGCGTGGGCAGCCGTGGAAGACACCGGGTAAGGGATCGGGGAGGAGGAAGTCCTGTTGCGTGGATGGGAGGGGCCGAGGGCGGATCCGCCCGTCTGGAATCCGTGACTTTCATTGAAATGTCTGAAAGAACGAGACGACAGAAATGAGAACGATTGGAAAATGCCAGAGTTTTCAAAATAGTCAACTTCGCAGCACATTTCTGGCTCAATAAGAACATTTCGTGATGTTTGCATACTACAACTAGACAGAGGGCACTCACGGAGAGTGCATACCTCCGCCAGCATGTAACATGTATGTGTATAACAGCTGGCTCGCTGCTGGTTGCCGCTGACTGGACGCCCTAAGGCGAGCTGCTGCTGACTGGACGCCCTAAGACGAGCTGCTGCTGACTGGACGCCCTAAGGCGAGCTGTGTCTGGGATATCTCCAGCTGTCGTTTCAGGGTGGCTATCTCTGCCTTCAGGTACTGGATGTGAGAGGTGAGAGTATCTGCAGCAGTAGTGTTGTCATCATGCTGGTACTCCATCGGCGAGGGCGGTGCCGACACGGGCTGGTCGAGCTTCTCCTGCAGCATCCTGCATCACAAACCGCGAGCAGTCACTCTCCGGCCCTAGCAACCGCATCGCGCACGTCCGCATTCCCTAGCAACCGCACTGCGAACCTGTCAATGTACCTAGGACAGCCCCCACCTGTAACCATAGCAACCGCATTATACAGATTCACCATCTAAAGCAGTTCTTCAAGGGAGCTACAAAGTATGTTTGTTTGTGGTTACAGTTCCAACAGCCCCCTCTGTAGTCAGTAACCAACTATATAAGTATATAACTCTATAGCAATGGTTCTTAACATTTTTTGAGTCATGGACCCCTTTGAGTATCTGGTGAAAGCTACGGACCCGTCCCCAGAAAAATGCACATAAGCACATAAGCACAAAATTTTTATGCGCATGGTTCACAGACCCCCTGAAGCCCATCCACAGATCCCAAAGGGGATCCATGGACTACAGGTTAAGAGCCCCTGATCTAAAGAGATGAAGTTGTAAACCACTAAAACCAGCAGAGGATGATGGTGATGCCTACCTTTTCTCAGCTTCCAGTTTGTCCATGCGCTTCCACAGTCGATTCACAAGGGCCTCCTGCTCCTGTTCCAGCGTGTTTTCCAGTTCGATTTTCTCTCTCCTCAGCTGAACGCAAACAGTTAAAAAGTGCGTTATATCCATTCCATCAATCGGTCAAATTTAGATTTTGTAGGACAAGTACATTTTAATCATAAATCACAGCTTTTTTACAGTTGGGATTATTTAAATTTACTTAGATTTTCATTTTTTACATTACAGACGAGCCGGGCAGAGGGATAACAACACACGGAGGTTGAGCACCTGGGTATACAAGGGCCGCCTCGTAATATTAGAAAGCCAAGCCACTCAGGCTTCGCCTTTTCACGCGTAAGTACAGCGGGTAGGAACCAAAGTACAGTGGGGAGGAGACGCACTCAGAATTTATCATGTTTTCCAATATCAGTTTGTACACATGATCACGGGATGGATGTACAGATAACATTAAAGTGATTACCTCACCGTAAATAGTACAAGTAAAAAAAACATGTCCACTTTTTCACGAAACGTAAGTGATTCTGTTCACTTTTTATGGTTAAATTGCTGCATTATA
>NW_014577755.1:57461-58133 GCF_000485595.1 Priapulus caudatus | reverse complement strand
GATCGCGCGAACACTAGTGGCTACACACACACGAACACACACATGAGACCGACTACATTACCTCCTTGGCGGAGGTAAATATGCTCACAGTAGGTGCATGTAGGCTTTTTGCAAAGTTTATCCATTTTAAGAGATCCAGGCACTCAGCACCATTCAATGTGATTCACATTAAAAAGACTGTAATTATATGTTTTTCTTTTAGGCACCTAATTTAACTTAAGGCACTATATACTTCACCTACACGGATTCGCAGCTTAAACTTGGCAATTTCCAGACAACGACAACGACAACAACAACAACAACAACAACAATGACAACGATCTTTATACTATCTTTATATTAGTCAACCTCGGAGCACATTTCTGGCTCAATAAGAACATTTTGTGATGTTTGCATACTGCAAATATGCTCACAGTAGGTGTATGTTCACAGTAGGTGTATGTTCACAGTAGGCATATGTTCACAGTAGGTGTATGTTCACAGTAGGTGTATGTTCACAGTAGGTGTATGTTCACAGTAGGCGTATGTTCACAGTAGGTGTATGTTCACAGTAGGTGTATGTTCACAGTAGGTGTATGTTCACAGTAGGCGCATGTTCACAGTAGGTGCATGTTCACAGTAGGCGTATGTTCACAGTAGGCGTATGTTCACAGTAGGCGTATGTTCACAGTA
>NW_014577755.1:45513-50674 GCF_000485595.1 Priapulus caudatus | reverse complement strand
ACAGAGACTGTGGGTGTAAGCACGTTTACAGAGACTGTGGGTGTAAGCACGTTTACAGAGACTGTGGGTGTAAGCACGTTTACAGAGACTGTGAATATAAGCACGTTTACAGAGACTGTGAATATAAGCACGTTTACAGAGACTGCGGGTGTAAGCACGTTTACAGAGACTACGAATGTAAGCACGTTTACAGAGACTGTGGGTGTAAGCACGTTTACAGAGACTGTGAATATAAGCACGTTTACAGAGACTGTGAATGTAAGCACGTTTACAGAGACTATTAATGCAAGCATATGTAGGGAGGGTATTATTATAAGCTCATGTAGAAAGGCAATCAGTTTCACACATATAGAGAGAGCATTAGCACATGGAGTGGAGTATGGAGTGAATCAACATAAGCCCATCTGGGTTGGCTATTAGTGCAAACAACAAACACGATAGTTTTGTACACTGGCGCAGCATGGCAACGTGGCTCCCTCTATGTGTATTACCTGGTTGAGTTTGCGGGAAAGGTCGTTGGTCAGAAACTCCTCCTCCTGTTCGTAGTTCATAGCGAGCGTCTCCTTCTCCTTCTTCAGCTCCTCGATCTTCTTCAGCAGTGTGTTACTGATATACTCCTCTTCCTGCTCTGCCTTCGCTTGCTGCTCGCGAAACACGAACGACCAAATTAGATACAAGAACGTGGAGGGGAGGGGTAGCCAGAGGGAAAAATCAGGGTCTCAGCATCTGAGCGAAGCGAGGATGCTGCGGGCGCGATGCGCCCTAGGGGGAGGGCCTTACCTTAAAATGGAGGGAATTTAGTCTGAAATGTTGAAAAGACAGGAAACTGATATGGTTTTATATTCTTATAATCACTGTTGTCAGTTATACAAGGTGTATAATATATAAAATTAGGCCGCCCTCATGCCGTCTAGCTATCAAATTTCATCCGTCTCATCCAAGAATAGGCCGTCCAAAAGACGGGTCTCTGGCTAACACACTGTGGGGAGGGGGGACTCACCAACAGTGTGCGCATCAATTGCTCAGTCTCGCTCTCACTGATCCTCCATAATTTCCAAAACAGTTATGTCAAAGCTATGCACTTTCGTGCATTTCTCATAGATCCGTGAACATCAAAACGTTCTTCTATTAACCATTCTGGCTGTAGTCATAGGGGACGGGCACAAGACTAGTTGCTTCTTGGTTGTGGAGCAAAAAATAATATATTGTGCAAAAAAAACATGATCAATAAGAGTTATCCCTTCCAACTAATTATATCCCACACATGGTACACTTCTTGAAACGTAAGAAAAGAAATGGCTCGGCAGTACATTACAAAATAGAGGCGCATTATTTTGCCCCAGCCCACCTAGGGAAATTTTCTCAGGCTATGTACTTGCCCTGCCTGACTTGTCATGATTGTCTAAAACTAAGTATATGTTCTTACTGTGGAAAACTTGTAGGGACATAACGCACAGCCACAACAAGGGTTATCTGTTGATCCGGTTAGGTTTTTTTTTGTCACCAGTGGTAATCGAGTGTTTACTGTACATATGGGCCCACCCACATACATCAAATATCGCGTCTTGCGTTTCTAGGCATTGGATATATGTAAACTGTTGTTATCGAATTGTCTCCAGCAAACATTTTATCTGCATGCTGTCAGCAGTGCCGTACCAGTAGCGATAATAACTCATCCAGGTAGATAAACATCAATAGGAATTAGGATACATGTATGTGTTGACCAATATCATATATGGCAATGGCATATGCTGTGCCATATGCAGAATAAATGTGACTGTGTTTTTTGGAGTGAACACATACTTTAAGGGCATATTTCTGACTTAGAACGCACGCGTGGCAAGCCGCGGCAAAGCAGGCAAGGTACGTAAACAACAATGTTGTGTTACACTGTTAGGATTTTGCAGTCAACCACTTACGAAAGACACGCTAGCTTTTCGGAGCGCTCGGTTTTCTTCGATTAAAGCCTTGCAGCGTAGTTCGTAAGTCTCCAGTTCCATTTTCAATACCATCTTTTCTTGCTGTAGTGATTCGATTCGCTTGGAAAGCTGCTCCTTCGAGGCAGGTAACGGCAGTTTTAGGCCGTCAACACTGCTGGAATCACTTTCACTGGCACTGTCCGCCATTTTCGAGATGTAAGCATGAGTGCGAGGGCGCTGCAGTCGTTTTGTTTATTTGTCACTTTTTCATGCAATTTTTTTTTCTATTTTACATATACATTCACAGAAAGATTATTATTTTCTTTCCTAGTGAACGAGAGCTAGCTGTTATTCTTAGATGAACCGTATATATTATGATATATATATTTTTGCATCATTCGATCTTCGTGTATTTATGAGTCATTGACATTGCGTGGAAGCTAGACACATAGTTTT
The DNA here is from genome assembly GCF_000485595.1 of Priapulus caudatus. Classification (NCBI taxonomy): domain Eukaryota; kingdom Metazoa; phylum Priapulida; class Priapulimorpha; order Priapulimorphida; family Priapulidae; genus Priapulus; species Priapulus caudatus. The sequence continues at coordinate 48,299 of NW_014577755.1, read as the reverse complement.
GCCGTATATAGGCTTGGTACGTGCATGTAAACGCAATATTCACACATATGTGCGCAACTGCATCGACGAACTTTCTCGAAACTTTCGTTTCCGTTTTCCCTACGTATACCTCATCACATCATAACGCATAAAATCAAACATCATAAAAATTAGTCTTTAAAAATGGGTATATATATATATATCGAAAACGGAAAGATAAACGTATATATTATCTTTTTTTTCCACATCAAATTATTAATCGCTCGATCTTCTTAAATTGAAACAGAGACTTGAAAAACGATTCTGACAATTATCAGATCAGGAATAAAAATTTGTATTAAGATGTCCTTACTGAACATTGCCCCCACTATAGTAATATGCGATACAATATGCGCATGCGCTCCGACCGCGCACGTACGCACGCAGGCACGAACGTACGCACGCACGAACGTACGCACACACGAACGTACGCACGCACGAACGCATGTATCCGCGCACGAACGCACGCACGAACGCACTTACTCACGCACGAACGGTCATGCACGCACATACCCCCACATACCCTACGCACGCGCTCATATTTCTTGTCGAGCAAACATTGCGTAAAATTGTGTAACACCGAATATAAATACACCGTCAGGGGCGTAGGCTGACAAAACTCATAGGGAGGGGGAAATTTCCATGACTAAAGCCCGCCGCACACGTGAGTCATTTTACTCATTTGACGCATGCGTCATTTTACTTGAGTAAAATAACTCACGTGTGCTCCGGGCTTTAGATAAGTAGTTTTCATCAAGTGGACATTTGGAGCCATTTGCAACCATTTGGAACATTTGGAACATTTGGAGCTGGTCTGCAGGATTTGAAGAGGAGACGCGATGCGAGCAACGAGGTTGTGAAAACCCGGGTGGGGGGGGGGGGTCGGGGGCCAGCTGCCCCGGAAATTTTAATATATATATGTATATTATGTATATCATATATGTATATATGTATATGTATATATATATATAGCCGGCTGCACCCATCCCCAACTTGAATGAGTGCATAGTCTGTGCAGGACCCTACTAGCTGCATGAAGGTAATCATGCCACAGAAACACTCTTACCAGGTTTTCTTTTAGAATATTTCACTTTAAAATGAACTGTGTACAATAATGTACAAACCAGTGCACAAAATTGAATAAGTATTTATTGGTGATGAGTATGTATCATTACTTCCGCCATGGGGTTGGCAAGAGCCTGTTATGTTTTCACCGGCGTGTGTTTGTTGGTTTGTGCGTTTGTTTGCTTGTTTACAGCCTAACTAAAAAAGTTATGGACGGATTGTCATATAATTTTAAGGATAGGTCAGAAATGGGCTATCTTAGAACTTATTAGATTTTGGTGGTGATCCGGATCCAATTAATTAATTAATTAATTAATTAATAACATTTTCAGGATAGGTCAGAAATGGGGTAACTTAGAATTGATTACATTTTGGTGGTGATCCGGATCCAATTAATTAATTAATTAATTAATTAATAACATTTTCAGGATAGGTCAGAAATGGGGTATCTTAGAATTGATTACATATTGGTGGTAATCAGGATCCAATTAATTAATAAAATTTTTAGGATACGTCAGAAATCGGGTAACTTAGAATTGATTACATTTTGGTCGTCATCCGGATCCAATTAATTAATTAATTAATAAAAATTTTCACAGTGACAGAATTCAGCTGCCTTGGCGGAGGTCTGTGCTCTCCGAGTGCTCTAGTTAACTATTAGGCTTATTTTGTTATTTTGCTTCCGAATCTACCCTGCTGCTCCCCCCCGGCCATGCCGAGACACGTGAATCAATAAATCGAATAATTGTGATTAAACCCGGTCATCTTAGAACCCTGTTTCCCACCACCGCCCCTCATCTTAGAACCCTGTTTCCCACCACCGCCCCTCATCTTAGAACCCTGTTTCCCACCACCGCCCCTCTTCTGAGCACCGACTTTATTTCGGACGGCAACGTTTTGTATGTGCATTTGAAGCTAATAGAACGACGGTTAGTTGCGATGGTAACTAAAGCGTTGCCAAGGCGACACACGGGTGGCCGACATCCATATATCTTATTATTATTATTATATTATATTATATCTTCTTCTTCTTCTCGGGTCACTACACAACACTCGACGTAGCCACTGCAGCACACAGGACCTGGCACGGTGGTTGAAAGCCTCAATGTCTCCAGGTCTACAGGGCTCTCGTAATTCCAGGAGATGTCCCATAGTCTGGTCCTCCCCGCAGTCGCATTCGGTTGAGCCATCTTCAATGTATCCCCATTTCTGCATGAGTGTCCTGCATCGACCAATCCCTGTCCTGAGGCGATTTAGGCATAGCCAGGATAACAGGTGACTGTCATATATGCCAACGAATTGCGAAACACACGCTTGTATATACCAAATGTGTATTATTATATCATAATATCAGAAATACATCGTGTCCTATTTAACACCAACCAGACCTAACGCCTTATCTATATATTTATATATATTTATATATATATATCGGACGCGTAGCTACCGTAACGCAGATACGCAGTTGCGTACACATAATTTCACCAAACATTTTTTTTATTGCAGAAAGAGAGAAGGGGGAGAGAGAGGGCGAGAGACAGAGAGAGAGAAAGAGAGAGAGGGAGAGTCAGTCCGTCAGTCAGTCAGTCAGTCAGTCAGTCAGTCAGTCAGTCAGTCAGTCAGTCAGTCAGTCAGTCAGTCAGTCAGTCAGTCAGTCAGTCAGTCAGTCAGTCAGTCAGTCAGTCAGTCAGTCAGTCAGTCAG
>NW_014577755.1:35479-40019 GCF_000485595.1 Priapulus caudatus | reverse complement strand
CAATTAATTTAATAATTTAATTCAATTAACGTAACACAACCATTATGTCTATTGTTATAACGAGGTCGCGTTTAATTAAAGCAACCACGTGACGAGACGACAGGGCCGCAGCGTCGGGAGGGTGGCATTCACAGCGTACGGGAGGGAACACCAACCTTGTATCCTTTCTCTTGCTCAAATACTTCCTCAAAGTAGCGGATCTTACGCTTCAAACCTGCGGAAGCAACAGCAAGAATAAGTAACATGGGTCGAAATCCTAACGGGCCCGCGGGCCTTATGTCCGTATTTTAAGGCTCAGGCCTGACATTTCTAATACTAGCAAGCCCGACGGGCCCGTAGAAAATCCACCCCCAGCATGCAAAACCGTCCCCGGCACGCCAGCGAGGATGAAAAGTTACCGCAGTATCGCTCACTTGTGTCAAGTTTGTATCAAGGCCTGTAAATTTTCAAACTAATTTCTACCCCTGAGCAAGCACACGTGATGGACCATCAGACATCACCGCGCGTGAGGCTAGATAGACGCACACGTGATGGACCATCAGACATCACCGCGCGTGAGGCTAGATAGACGCACACGTGATGGACCATCAGACATCACCGCACGTGAAGCGAGATAGAAGCACACGTGATGGACCATCAGACATCACCGCACGTGAAGCGAGATAGAAGTGCAGTCAGTCGCTGGGTTAGCACTTGTAAGCAACTTAAACGACACGGAAAGCTCGTTAGTTTTAGTAATAGATGCGTCGTGAGGCCCTCTGTCATCTATAGATCGCTGCTGTGGCAAGAGAGAACGCACAGTACACAATCTATTATCCGAAACCCTTGGGCACAGACACGTTTCGGAATTCAGAATTTTTCAGATTTCGGAATGGTAGTACAGTACAGATATACATACCGTATATGCTGCAACTAGTCAGTACTTAAACCCAAGGTTGCAAGAGGCCAAGTGCTGTACCAGTACAGTACAATATGTATGAGTAATGCCAAACACATTCATATTCGTCGGGTCGAGTTTTTGCGCCAAACGCGAGCTTTGGTGCGTAGACAATCTCCGCGGAAAAAACTTTCGGTTTTCGAAGCTTTTCGGTTTTCAGAATTTCGAATAATAGATTGTGTACTGTAATTGAATCTTGCCTGATGTAACTTATATATATATAATATATAACATATATAGGGTTAGGGTTAGGGTTAGTCAGAAATAGCTAAACGAGCCAGGTCAAACAGAGGTCAGGGGGACATAGACCCTACGAGCCAAAGTAAGAGGTACTCCTGGGTGCAAATATAAAATACAAGATGGCGACCGATCACGAGCTAGAATGCTCATGTGTTCTCGCACGTACACGCTCGCCAAATAAGGTGAGGACGCTAACACAAAGCGGTGAAAGCAGAGTCCGAGGCTCGGTGCACACGTGCTTTTTCAGACGATCTACCGACTACGACCTTGTGGTGAAAGCGTAGACATAATTATGCTGCTTGGTTCGCTGCTGTGCTTGAGCGTAGAGCAGCAGCCTATCTACGGCCGCCATTGAAGGTGCGCTGCGTACGCTGTCACGCAACGACGTGTTATCATGCCTTCTCTACGAAACGTTCACACTCACGCGTATATGACACGAAAACCAAACACCAATCAAACCCGCACCGCACGAAGAAGCTGCACGTTGCCATGGAGACCAACATGCCACTGTGACGATGCTGATACGGGCGCTGACAGATCACCGTGGTTACACCGACAAACAATAGAGGGATAGTTAACTTGCCGCTGTGCTCTCCACGTTGTGACAGCCATTAAGCCGCGCTCACGACAACTGACACATCTAACACACAACTGGGATCATCAACGTACCACCGGCTACCACGATACGGTCGCCACGGCAACGGACACGTAACCAGGCCTATTGACATGCCACGAAGTGACAGACCGTGCAGAAATCACTTCGATACACCGTGTCCATGCGTGTACGCAGCGCCTACTGCTTGATGCAAGCAGACAAAACTACATCGACCATGGCTACTCAGAGATCTGACTATACCAGATCTGCCCGAGAGATACAACCACGCCCGCCCGCTTTCATCGCGACTCTTCGCTGCTGAGCATTGTCTTTAGAGTGTCCTAGCGTGACAATAATTGGCTAAAGCTGTCCGTCGATCCCATCAGGTGGGTCGGTCGTTGATCATTCATGACGTCCATGTCGAGAATAATTCGCCGTGGTCGTTCGATGACGTTCTGCGGTGACGGATGACAGATGATGCTGCCTCGGGATGCCATGCATGTGACAGGTGACGAATCGGGCGTCGACGCAACGGAGGCGGATTTACACGCGTTCCAGCGCCGAGTACACGAAGAAGTTGCCACGACGATCGCAAATAGATGGCGCCAGTGGTCATGATGATGGGCTCGTCGCATGGTTGCTAGGGTGACGATCGCGCAAGATGGTTGCTAGGGCGACGATCATGCAGGATGGTTGCTAGGGCGACGATCGCACAGGATGGTTGCTGCGGCAACGAGCTTACAAAGTCATGGTGCGTTCGTGCTTTGATAGAAGTGCTTCCAGTAGACGCAGCTTCGCCTTTACAGTCTGTAAACATTAAGCACGCGATTTCAGCTGCAATCTTCCCTACATGTGCTTAACACTGATCTCCTCAATTTGCTTACCTTGAATAGTCCATATATATATATATAATTATATATGTGTTATATTCTTCTGTATTTTGATATTCTCATGCTTATTGTGATGTTTATGATTCTATGCTTATGCTGTTATTCTAGCTGAACGTGCTTATCTTGTAGCGCTGTTAGTCTAGCTGAACGTGCTTACCTTGTAGCGCTGTTATTCTAGCTAAACGTGCTTACCTTGTAGCGCTGTTATTCTAGCTAAACGTGCTTACCTTGTAGCGCTGTTATTCCAGCTAAACGCGCTTACCTTGTAGCGCTGTTATTCTAGCTAAACGTGCTTACCTTGTAGCGCTGTTATTCAAGCTAAACGTGCTTACCTTGTAGTGCTGTTATTCTAGCTGAACGTGCTTACCTTGTAGCGCTCTTATTCTAGCTAAACGTGCTTACCTTGTAGCGCTGTTATTCTAGCTGAACGTGCTTACCTTGTAGCGCTGTTATTCAAGCTAAACGTGCTTACCTTGTAGTGCTGTTATTCTAGCTGAACGTGCTTACCTTGTAGCGCTGTTATTCTAGCTAAACGTGCTTACCTTGTAGCACTGGTATTCTAGCTAAACGTGCTTACCTTGTAGCGCTTTTATTCTAGCTAAACGTGCTTACCTTGTAGCGCTGTTATTCTAGCTAAACGTGCTTACCTTGTAGCGCTCTTATTCTAGCTAAACGTGCTTACCTTATAGCGATGTTATTCTAGCTAAGCATGCTTACCTTGTAGCACTGGTATTCTAGCTAAACGTGCTTACCTTATAGCACTGGTATTCTAGCTGCATGTTTCCGCGGTCCTCTCTCTGCACCTTCCTCCCGCACATCTCGAGGAATCCCTGCTCGAAGCCGTGCAGCTTGCTTCGTAACTGCTTCTTCTCGGCCTTGCACAGCTGTTGCTCACTCATCAACTCTGCCCTGCAAGCATGACAAGGTCCGCTCTCGTTCACAAACAGCCCGTGGATCGTAACTACATATAATATAATTATGTATTACATACACTACATTATATACAGTACACACCCTATTATCCAAAACCCTTGGGACCAGACACGTTTCAGAATTCAGAATTTTTCTGACTTCGGAATAGTAGAAAAGTTTTTGGAGCTTTTCAGTTTTCAGAATTTCGGATAATAGATTGTGAACTGCACGAACCACCGTCCGTGTGAGATGCGCAGGTGTTCTAGACACAGGAAATCAGTAGTGATCCATGCCACAGGCATTGCCTTGAGGACAGGACAGGTGATGTATGAAGTGACGTGAAAATGGGCAGGGCATGTGAAGTGTGCGGCGGCGGGGGCCCAGGCAGCAGGGGGGGGGGCAGTGGGGGGAGGGGCGGCGGCGGGGGCAGGGACAGCAGCGGGGGCAGAGGCGGGGGCTAAGGTGGGGTGGGGGCGGGGGGCACGTACATGGATGCTTCGTGGAGGTTGCCTTCCAGTGAGGCGGCGCCGCGCATCGAAAACAGCGCCCTCTGTTCCTTTACGGGCGAGACTCCGTCACGGTCATCCCTGCCTATAGAGGTCGGCGTCATGCACTGCACGGTGGCGCCCTCTTCGTCTTCCAGACTCACGGCGGACGCCTGCCACGAGAGCTGCACGAGAGAGCAGAGAGAATGCGACCGAATTACCATCAAGGTAAGCACACATGGGGTTGAGTATCACTACTACAGCAGGGCGCGAAAATAGCATATGCCGGCAAATTATTTTGAAGGCCGGTAACATTGGCAAAACACCGGCCCTCCGAGCCCGTGGTTTCAGCCGTGTTAGCGAGTATCTACATTTTTTATAATTTTATCTATAGCATTATTGAGCAAATAGCCTACATTACTGTTTTACCTGAAGGATATCACGCCATAATTTATCAACATTTTACAAATTTGAAATCGAA
>NW_014577755.1:25314-31882 GCF_000485595.1 Priapulus caudatus | reverse complement strand
GACGTGCGACGGTTAACATGTACTGAGGGTTTCTTATACATAAGAGGCACACGCGGTTGCCCAGCTGTTGTCAAATTTAAACATTTCGCGTTGTAAAAATGCTTCCTGCTATTTACCCGCATTGTCAAAATGTGTCCAACCCAACGAAATAAATAGATCACCACGATCTTGCTTCTTGCGCATATTTTAAGATTTGTTGCCATGTTGCCTATATTTATTATAATTTGCCTTTACGGCACGCATTTGAATCCATCATGGCGCGTTTTTTTTTCCCAAACTGGCCATTACTCCTTTGTTTAATTTTCCCTCAGAAGCGAAACCCTGTACTTACGCTCATAGGCGTCTATGTCCCCAGGGTACTGCCGGATACGTACGCCTGGTACGGTCCGGTATACCGTGAACATCCCTTGGGCACTATTCTGATATGGTTAGGGTTAGGCGTCTGAGGATTAGGTGTAGGTGTTTAGGGTTAGGTTAGGTTGGAGTAGGCCGTAGGCGACTCCTAGACTCGTTATAGTGAAGTAGGCGAGGTATGTACAGGCATATTAGATTAGTACCAGGGATACGGTCCCGCCAGCACCTCGCGGACATGACCTCTCAGACTTACCCTGGACGGCGACATACGACCCTTCTCAGCTTACCTGGGGGCATAGTACCCCTCTCAGCCTTACCCTGGGGACATAGGACCCTCTCAGCCTACCCTGCGGAACAGTGATGACCCTCTCAGCCTTACACCTGGGAACATAGACCCTCTCAGCCTTAGACCCTGCGGGAACATTAGACCCTACTCAGCCTTTATCCTGGCGCGGACATAGACCCTCTCAGCTGTACTTACTCTGTATTTCTTTCATTCACTGCCAGGCTGCCGGGTGTGTAGGCTTCGCATGCCTCGCGACCGTGTGTAGCGCCATCCCACCTGCAAATAGAACCACCACACGTCGACGGGTGGTAGAAACCGCGACCAAGGGCTACGCCAGGAATTTGGATGGGGGGGGGTCATCGAGCGAATAAAAAGGGCGTCTGTTGGTACCGAATTTTTTTTTTTTATGTTAAAGTTAAAAATAGTGCTTTAAAATTCAATTTAGACGGCTGTTTTGTTGATCAATGCACTATTTTTCTGTCGCAGCTCTCTACAACGACACCCTAACCCGACCATGCTTGTGACTAACGTCAATAACACAGCCTTTGTCTGCCTGTACAATCGAAAACATTCCATTTCTTTTCTTTTTATATTAAAATTTTTTTTTTTGATTTTTTGATTTTGACTTGGTGGGGTCCTTAGGCGGCCCCCAGAACCCCCGCCTGGCTACGCGCTTGGAACGACCACAACCACTCTATAATCAACCACTCTTACCCCTCTAACATCTGAACAACAACCGACACACAATACAACGACAACACCATACAATCACAACATCAATACAACACAACGGTTGTTGCAAACACGATCCGCAATGCATGGACACAAAGACCGCACATACACAAGGGCTAGAAACAAATCTGAAATCATAAGATCTAGTCTTACCTCTGCCGGTGCAACATGCGATTGTTCTTGTGGGGGAGACGTCGGGAACGAAGAGCTGCTGCCAGCACTGCCTTCGAACCTGAACACACAGAGTTGCACCTTAAAGGGACTACATCAGGAATTTTCTAGTGGTAAAATTTGTAAAAAAAAAAAAAACTTACATTAAAATTAAGAACCAACTAAACATATCGTCAAATTCTTACCTGATAAGATTGTTTCTCAACTAGTTAAAAATCCAAAAAACCTGGACGATTTGAATTAATGTTCTCAACATTAATTGCTTGCTATGGGCTATGTATGGGTCACGAGTGTATTTTCACATCAAACAATATAGTAAAATAGGAAGTATAATGCAGCAATTTAACCATAAAATTTGAACAGAATTACTTATATTTTGTGAAAAAGTGGAAATATTTGTTTTATTTTTTACTATTTACGGTCACGTAATCACCTTAACACTAGAGATGGGAATGGGTTGAATTTCATCATCGATCATCGGATTCAAACCAACCAATCGATGATCGAAGATAATCGGTTAAATGTTATTGATCCGGCCACCAGATATATCATATACCATATAATACAATATTCTAAAAGCTATGTAACAGTATTATTCTAGTTTATGTTTGGTGTTGGTTAGATTTAAGCAAAGTAAACACACAAAAACACAAAAAAGGGTTCAATAATCCTACACGGCTACTGATTTTCTTCTTCGGCAAAGACACGAGTGATCGCAGGATTCAGAAGAAGGAAAGAGCCGCGGGGCAACGTGACGGAAAGATAAACAATAGACAGCAAAAGCATCGGAGGAAATGCGGAGAACAAGATCTATGGTATAGATGCTGAAGAGGAAGAAAGCTAGTAACTGTGGGTACCAGTGCTACAGATTTGTTATTTGAATTTTTGGATCGGATGAGTATTTACTCATCAATTTTCAAACGTATGAGTACCTGCCGGGTAGTTTGCTATGAGTATTCGCCAAATATGGTACTCATCATATTTTCTACCAAGTACCAGTGAGTAATGAAAGTATTGTGCTTTCTACGTTGTCCAACTCTGCTTGTGTGTGTGTGTGCGTGCGTGTGCGTGTGCGTGTGCGTGTGCGTGTGTTTGAAGCATAGGCATACGTTGAAGAAAGAATACTACAGTAATTGTACTATAAGTTTGCATACATTCATGTATACCGGGGCAAATGCTAGCGTATCTGTACTCCATGTTTTGTACATGTATGTGTAAATGAGTGTTTTCAAGGCATATTTTACGCAAATATGCATGTGTTATGTGTTAACTGTTATTACCTCTGCCAAGGGATTGGCAGGAGGTTATGTTTTCACCGGCGTGTGTTTGTTCGTTTGTGGGTTTGTGTACAGCCTAACTGAAAAAGTTATGAATGGATTGTCATAACATTTTCAAGATAGGTCAAAACTTAGAATTAATGAAATTTTGGTGGTGATCCGGACACAATTAATTAATTTTTCAGGATAGGTCAGAAATGGGGTAACTTAGAATAGATTACATTTTGGTGGTGATCCGGATCCAATTAATTAATTAATTCATAAAATTTTTCACAGTGAGAGAATTGAGCTGCCTTGGCGGAGGTCTGCGCTCTCCGAGTGCTCTAGCTAGTTGTCTATATATTTGGGACCTGCATATGTTATTTGTATTGCTGACATCAGGTTCAGGTAGATTCAAGTTTATTTGCATGTAGTTTATTTATTTTCATACATCGCTCATATATAGTTTTTGTAATTCTTAATCGTATTGTCATTCATGGATTAACTTTCAGTAAATAACTTTATATTGCGGAGTGGCTGACTTGAAGACTCACAGTCAACTCGCTCTCCCTCGCTGCATTTATTTAAACGTCGTTGAGACATGTAATATGTAAAAGCGTATATAAATTTCAAAATATAAAATCTACGAGTCTATTCATCATTCATCATCAAGTCTTGAATCAACAAGTCTATTCATCATTCATCTATCAAGTCTTGAATCAACAAGTCTATTCCATTCATCTATCAAGTCTTGAATCAACTTTAAGTAACTAACTGTAGTCAGCGGAGCGGCTGACTTGAAGACTGTATAGTCAATTCGACTTCCCTCGCTGTATTTATTTCAAAACCTTGTTGTGATATATGTAACAATGTAATATACTTGAATGCGTAAATAAATTTCAAAATCTAAAAATCTAAAATCTAATCTAAATATAAAATCTACGTGGGTGGCCTAGTACTCACTCTACGTATGCAAGCTGGGTGGCGCGTGGGGACACCAGGGCCGCGTCGTTACCAGCACAGATGTACCTGCCACGCAGAGACACCGTGTTTCCATCCATGGGGATCGGATCTGCAACCGATGACAGACTGTTATACAGTATGCCGTGGCTACGCGTACCGGTCATCCATTACAAAGCTGATAGGCTTGGTAAGCTGATAGTCACGATTAGGCCACGCCCCTTTTCAAATCGTTGATTTTACTGGATTTACTATTGCTTCAAAAGTTACAAAAACATTACACACGCACAGACATACAATGCACGCACGCACACACACACACCACACGCACACACGCACGCACGCACACATTTTTTTTTGGGGGGGGGGTCACCTTGGCGTCTGCTGGAGTGAACACCATGGGGCAGTCCTCGTCTGCATCCTCCAGTATCGGCTGCAGCTCTGTGAGATCGGGTGACGGCTGAGCGAGCATTCGCTTGATGTGTCGATAGCGGTCGTAGAGCGGCCGCATCAGTACCTTGTCCTGCTTGCTCCTCTGTGTCACAAAACGCACAAAAATAGAGTATCGCACAAAAGCGATGATTTCATTGGCTTACTGTATGCGCTGTAGATTTCGCGGTGGTTTAATTTTCGCGAATTTCGGGAACGCGTCCCCCGACCGCGAAAATAACAACACGCGAATAATTCATACCGAATAATACCGAATAATTCATAATTCACCGACCGCGAAATTAACCACTCGCGAAATTGTCCGTCAAGTCTGAATTCGCGGAAATATCTGTACGCGAAAAATATGGAGTATACAGTATTGGCACGACGGCTGCGATGCATGTGCACGCTGGAGCTTCGTGACTCACCGGTCTTCCGTGGATGTGTTCGTAGTTAAGCAATGCCTTCTGCATGGACAGCTTCTCGTCCTGTACCTGTCCCCGGCTCATCGAATCCAACGCTGAGGGCCGGTCGCCTGTCACACGACAAACAATACACCGTCATGATTGAATAATTTCAGCAGATCTCCATATTTCACATAAAACTAAAGTTTATCTCAGTTAGATCCAAAATGTTGGATCATTTTGGATCTAACTGAGGTAAACTTTATTTTTATGTGAAATACGCTGTTATGCTTACACACCTGCACAACTACGATACATACATACACTCGTATCGTTACACACCTGTACGACCATGACAGGTACGTGTCCACACACCTGTACGACCATGACAGGTACGTGTCCACACACCTGTACGACTATGACAGGTACGTGTCCACACACCTGTACGACTATGACAGGTACGTGTCCACACACCTGTACGACCATGACAGGTACGTGTCCACACACCTGTACGACTATGACAGGTACGTGTCCACACACCTGTACGACTATGACAGGTACGTGTCCACACACCTGTACACACACAACGGTACCACCATCTACCATTGCAAGACGCACAATGAAGGTACCACTTACAATTGCAGGACGTGCAATGCAGCTGCCATCTACAATTGCAGGATGCGCAATGCAGGTTGCCATCTACCATTGCAGGACGTGCAATGCAGGACGTGCAATGCAGGTTGCCACCTATCATTTCAGGATGCCCCGTGCCAGCGCCACCTACCACTGCAAGGCGAGCAGTGCCAGCGCCACCTACCACTGCAAGGCGAGCAGTGCCGGCGCCACCTACCACTGCAAGGCGAGCAGTGCCAGCGCCACCTACCACTGCAAGGCGAGCAGTGCCGGCGCCACCTACCACTGCAAGGCGAGCTATGCCGGCGCCACCTACCGTCTTTCCGGTTCTCCTCCAGTTTCTTTATCGTGGACGTGAAGGTCCTGTCGACGCTCGGTTTCACGTCGGCAACGACCCCGACCTTCGGCATGACCCCGAAACGTGAGATGTGGTACTCCTCTTTGAGACCTGGAGCAGGGGAAGAGGAAGAGCTATCGTCCCGGACAACCCACACGCCATCTACTGGCAATGCAACCCCTACGTAGATGCGGGATTATTGTATAGAGGGCAACCAGCAGCTATAGAGGGTTGGTTACTGACTATAGAACAGGGGTTCTTAACCTGTGGTTCGTGGACCCCTTTGGGGTCCGTGGATGAGCTTCAGGGGGTTCGTGGACCAGGCGCATGCAAAGTTTTGTGTTTATGTGCTTAGGTGCATTTTTCTGAAGACGGGTCCGTAGCTTTCACCAGATTCTCAAAGGGGTCCATGACTCAAAAAATGTTAAGAACCATTGCTATAGAGTTATATAGTTATATAGATGGTTACTGACTACAGAGGGGGCTGTTGCGACTGTAACCACAAACAAACGTACTTTTGAGCTCCCTCTTAGTCTTGGTCAGCTCAGACAGGTATTTCTTGATGTCAGGTCTCGATAGCTTGTCCCCGTGAGACGGCTGCAGGTAAACAATGACAATCGTTAGCAGATGCCATCTTACCATGGGCGTGGCTTCTTAGCCCCCCCACTTCACACGACAATTACGAATCTGTGAATTCATATTTATCTTGTGTTAAATCCAAAAACATTTCGAAAATTTCGATAGTAAGTTAATTTCTTGGATTTAACACAAGATAAATATGAATTCATAGTTTCAACGAAATCCAATGAACTTATTTCATTCAATTACGAATCTGCTAATCCAACTTGACATATCAACATACCGTCGATTATTGTCACAAAACACAAGACCATCCGATTTCTTCTACTTGATTACTAAGGAAAAGCAGATAATTATCTAACAAATAATAAATTAATTAATATAATAATTATATAATTAATTTAATATTTTAAGATCGACTTGCTAC
>NW_014577755.1:19248-20973 GCF_000485595.1 Priapulus caudatus | reverse complement strand
TTCAGGATAGGTCAGAAATGGGGTAACTTAGAATAGATTACATTTTGGTGGTGATCCGGATCCAATTAATTATTTAATTAATTAATTAATTAATTAAATTTTTCACAGTGAGAGAATTGAGCTGCCTTGGCGGAGGTCTGCGCTCTCCGAGTGCTCTAGTTGTCTATATATTTGGGACCTGCATATGTTATTAGTATTGCTGACATCAGGTTCATGTTGACTCAGGTTTATTTGCATGTAGTTTATTTATTTTCATACATCGCTCATATATAGTTTTGTAATTCTCAATCGTATTGTTATTCATGGATTAACTTTCAGTAAATAACTTTATATTGCAAAGTGGCTGACTTGAAGACTGCACAGTCAACTAGCCCTCCCTCGCTGCATTTATTTCAAAATCGTTGAGACATGTAATACGTGAAAGCGTAAATAAATTTAAAAATATAAAATCTACGAATCTATTCATCATTCATCATCAAGTCTTGAATCAACAAGTCTATTCATCATTCATCTATCAAGTCTTGAATCAACTTTAAGTAACTAACTGTAGTCTGCGGAGTGGCTGACTTGAAGACTGTATAGTCAATTCGACCTCCCTCGCTGTATTTATTTCAAAACCTTTTTGTGATATATGTAACAATGTAATATACTTGAATGCGTAAATAAATTTCAAAATCTAAAAATCTAAAATCTAATCTAAAATCTAATCTAAATATAAACTGTACGTGGGTGGACTAGTACTCACTCTACGTATGCGAGCTGGGTGGCGCGTGGGGACACCAGGGCCGCGTCGTTACCAGCACAGATGTACCTGCCACGCAGAGACACCGTGTTTCCATCCATGGGGATCGGATCTGCAACAGATGACAGACGGTTATACAGTATAGTATATAGTATAGTAGTTAGTATAGTTATAGTATATTATTATAGTTATTGTTATTAGTATAGTTATAGTTATAGTAGTTAGTATAGTATATAAGTATAGTAGTTATAAAGTAGTACGCAGTGGCTACGCGTCTATTACAATGCTGATAGGCTTGATAAGCTGATAGTCACGATTAGGCCACGCCCCTTTTCAAATCGTTGATTTTACTGGATTTACTATTGCTTCAAAAGTTACAAAAACACATTTTTTTTGATAAAATACCTAAAGGTAAGTAATATTATGGTAAAAATTTATTGTTTATTGTTTTTACTGGAAAAATATAGTTGGGTTCCCATAAACGAAAATCAAGAAATATATGAACGCACGCGTAGCCTGGGAGCTGGGCGTCCGGTAACCGCGTAGCCACGACCTATTAAGTAACGCCCACTATGCTACTGTGCAGGTCCCTATCACATGTACACACACACACACAGGCAACGCACGCAGCCACGCACGCACGCACACACACACACAGACATACAATGCACGCACGCACATGGACATACACGTGTGCATGCGCACGCACGCACGCTCACACACACGCACGCACGCACGCACGCACGCACGCACGCACACGCACACACGCACACACACACACACTACCTACCGCTGCCGTCTCCATGCTCGTGTAGTATGGTGAGGTCGAGCGCCGGCATGAACGGTGGCGCCACCTTGCTCAAACTCGGTGAACCCGCGTCCAGCGACGACTTCATCATGAAACAGTGAACACCGTCAGAACGCAACGACAGGGTGCGAAATTAACGGGAGTCCGGAGTCAAATACTCCCTGATTTACTGTCG
>NW_014577755.1:17333-18338 GCF_000485595.1 Priapulus caudatus | reverse complement strand
TACCGAGTTTGCGAGAATAAAACATGTTCTAATCTCCCAACTAGTTGCTATCGATCGGTTGGTCGCGCGGCTTCTTCGTTTACACTGCCGATTGTCGGATGTATAGTTGAGATGTTGGTCCAATTCACCAATTTGACAACATAAAGTCGGTAGTGTAACCCCAGCTTTAGTCAGGGGCATGTATGTGTGGTGATGATCGTGTGAGAAGCTGGTGGTGATCTTACCTGGTGGTGTATGTCGAGGAAGGCGTGGCTAGGCTTGGCATCCGCCTCATACTCCTGTTCCCGCACCGTGTAGCGGTACACTGCGGATTTGCGCGTGTGATGTCCGTGCCCGTGTCTGTGCGTGCGTGCCGCGGCGGAGACAGAGCCGTTCCAGCCACCGTGCTCAACACCATCCCAGTGCTGCTGCTGCGGAGACGATCAAGTCAACTCGTTAGCAACTAATTAATTATACGTGTGAGCATATTATAACGTAAGTTCATTAGTTGGTGAAACAAAGTCTATGGGAATCGAAGCAGGCAGTGAAAACCTATCTACGGAATCACTCGCAAGCGAGTATGATTGTCTAGAATTACTAGAATTATTCTCTGTGCATTCTCAGATGACTTATAAATCCTAGACGACGACCCACACATCTTGCCACACACTTGACAGCTGTTTCTAGGGGGTAGGGGTGGAATTTTTCCCTGTTCCTGGGACCCTGCATGTAAGCCAACGTGATGATGAATCGCATGTAGGAGACATCACATGATGCCGTGGGGAGAGCGAGTAGAGAGAGAGTAGGGAGAGTAGAGAGAGTAGTAGGGATAGAGTAGAGAGAGAGTAGAGAGAGAGAGTAGAGAGAGAGAGAGTAGAGAGAGAGTAGTGGGGAGAGAGAGTAGTGGGGAGAGAGTAGAGAGAGAGTAGGGAGTACTGAGATAGAGTAGTAGGGAGAGAGTAGAGAGAGAGAGAGTAGGAGTAGAGAGAGTAGAGTAGGGGAGAGAGAGAGAGAGAGTAGGAGTAC
>NW_014577755.1:14460-15459 GCF_000485595.1 Priapulus caudatus | reverse complement strand
TAGAGAGAGAGTAGGGAGTACTGAGATAGAGTAGTAGGGAGAGAGTAGAGAGAGAGTAGGGAGTACTGAGATAGAGTAGTGGGGAGAGAGTACTGAGAGAGAGTAGTAGGGAGAGTAGAGAGAGAGTAGTGGGGAGAGAGTACTGAGAGAGAGTAGTGGGGAGAGTAGAGAAATAGTAGTAGAGAGAGAGTAGAGAGAGAGTAGCGGTACTGAGAGAGAGTAGCGTTCATTCATACCTCGAGGTCAAGCTGCAGCTGATGTTGGTGCATGCCCTCGCGTTGGTGCTGGCCGTTAGTTGTGGTTGTAGGGGGCGCCTCAGTAGGTGCGGCTATAGAGGGCGCCTCAGCAGGTGCGGCTATAGAGGGCGCTTCAGCAGGGAGTGTGGCTATAGAGGGCGCCTCAGCAGGTGCGGCTATAGGGGGCGCCTCAGCAGGCAGTGTGGATATAGGGGGCGCCTCAGCAGGTGCAGCTATAGAGGGCGGCTCAGCAGGGAGTGTGGCTGTATCAAGTACTTTAGCGGAGGATGAAGTAGTAGGGGGTACTTTAGCGAGGGGCGTAGGTGTAGGGGGCGCTTTAGCAAGGAGCGTAGGTGTAGGGGGCGCTTCACTGGTCGGCGTTATCCACGTAGGTCGATCCCATGTCGCTAACAAATCAGTCGGGCAAACTTCCTGCGACGCAGACTGTAACAGACATGTACACGGCATTTACACCGGCTGAATAGACATCTCGTTATGAATAATTATTGAGCTATCATCGTCGGTAACGAAGCAGACAATTTATTTATGTTAGTGCTCACAAGGTGGCGCTCACTCACATGTACGTGCGTCTGTGCGGGCGGAGGAGGGATCGCCGTGACGACGCCGCTGTCACGTGACGTCGTCTGCTTCATCGAGTTGTTTCTCCTGGAGCAAACGCGCATCCAAACATATATTACACGGCCGAGTTGTTAAACAGGAAACTAGAGATGCCAACACATATTTGAAGCAATCTGTAGTTTCT
>NW_014577755.1:6755-13206 GCF_000485595.1 Priapulus caudatus | reverse complement strand
TGATCATCGGGACATCACTGCTCGACACGTTAGAAGTACACCCTGTCAAACTGTATATAAGAGCCAGAGGAAACGCCAAGAGTCTTTTAGTTTTATGGCCAAGTATCCGTTCTATTGATGTTACCGCTTTTACAGGTTTGACTGTATCACCTGTCTGCGAAGTAGCTATGTAGTGGCGCCACCTACCATTCGTCCGGCGACGGCAGAGGCACGGCGACGCTGCGACACTGCCACCTCTCTCTCGACGCTGAACCGACGTACATGGCCGCCAGGGGTCAGCACCTCATCGACGTACTTCACGGGGGTGCTCTCCTCATCTGTGGGAGTCGATTCGCACGAAGAACGACCCCCGGGGGCCGGCTCCACGGCGACGCGGTCTTCAGGGGCCATCTCGTGACGTGAAGTCGCAGCCGGTTTCCGCGCCTCACGCTCTCCGGGAGTCAACTCACGCGCGTCACCAAGCTTGCGGGACGCCTCGTGACACGCATGTGACAACGGCTGAGCTGCAGTGACCTTGCCGCTGACCCTGGCGGCGGGCGGGTCGTGATCAGCATCAATGTCATCGGATATCCTGTACGACATAGCAACACCGTTATAGTCACTGCCTAGCTCCGATTCATACGACAGTATTCCCTCATAAAACCTGCTGACCTATATATACGTATTATATATATATTGTAAAAATGTCGAATATTTTGATGATTAAATGAAGGCAACACTTATGACTTATGACTGTACACTTATGACTTATGACTGTACACTTATGACTTATGACTGTACACTTATGACTTATGACTGTACACTTATGACTTATGACTGTACACTTATGACTGTATGACTGTAATCTTTGGCCAGGCCTCAAGAATAAAATATTAGATAGAATGTCCGATCCTTCGCGCGTTGTTCAACCAGCATCATCGCTTACCTGTAGCCGAAGAACGTGATTGGAGTGCAGCCTTGATGCCGCCGCTCCCCGCTGCTGCTGCTGCATTGGAACGCAGCCTTGATGCCGCCGCTCCCCGCTGCTGCTGCTGCCTGCCTCGCCGTGCGCCTCAGCTGTCTCGACATGAGTCTCGCTTGTCTCAACGCGGCCCTCATTGTTGTCGTGAGTCTCGCTTGTCTCAACGCGCGCCTTGCGTGTCTCAACACGACTCTCATTGTCGTGAGTCTTGCGTGTCTCAACGCGCGCCTCATTGTCGTGAGTCTTGCGTGTCTCAACGCGGCCCTCATTGTCGTGAGTCTCGCTTGTCTCAACGCGCGCCTCGCCTGTTTCAACGCGGCCCTTATTGTCGTGAGTCTCGCTTGTCTCAACGCGCGCCTCGCCTGTTTCGTGAGTCTCGCTTGTCTCAACGCGCGCCTCGCCTGTTTCAACGCGGCCCTCATTGTCGTGAGTCTTGCTTGTCTCAACGCGCGCCTCGCCTGTTTCAACACGGCCCTCATTGTCATGAGTCTTGAGTGTCTCGATGTGAGTCTTGCGTGTCTCAACGCGGCCCTCATTGTTGTCGTGAGTCTCGCGTGTCTCAACGCGCGCCTCGCGTGTCTCAACGCGCGCCTCGCGTGTCTCAACGCGCGCCTCGCCTGTCTCAACACGACCCTCATTGTCGTGAGTCTCGCGTGTCTCAACGCGTGCCTCCGCCGTCTCGCCGTGAGCCGCGCCTGTCTCGCCGTGAGTCTCCTTGCCGTGAGTCTGGTCTGCCTCGACGTGAGCCTCGCGTGTCTCAAGGTGACCTTCGCTGCCGCTCGCCCCGTCCGTCTGCCACGACGCGACAACCATGAGCTGCTGGCCGCCAGGTGTCGCCGCTGCTGCGCCGCCCTCGCGAGTCTCCGTGTTGCCGCGGGCAACGATCGCACCCGCTCTCATCTCCTCCTCCCCAGTAACGACCTGCGGTCAAAAAACGCGCGTGCGGTTAATAAGACATAACTGCATGGATGAGATATGACTCAAAATAACCTCAACTGTGATGGAATCCTCACATCTTTACACACATGTACAGCCTGGGTAGAAAGTAACTTTTGAAGAAGCGAGTCCCTACCCTCAAAAAGATGGAGTTCGCAGCAAAATGAAGAATTCTACTCACCGTGAGAGACGCAGGTCGTGTGACCTTCGCCAATGAAGACTGCGTCGGAGGTCGGGCGGGCTGCTGCTGCAGTCCTGGGAACAGCGAATCAGGATGCTCGATGAAGCTGCACACGATTTGATTGGCCAAATGCTGTTCCTTGAGACCGTCCAGCCCGACCGAACACCTGAAAAAGACAACGCAGATGAAAAACGACCCAGACGAACAACTATACGTGATGAACACTGAAGTAGGTGCCTTAAGGAAACAAACACTCAAGCTTTTATGCAGTTTTACTGGTTTTTCATTTTCATTCATATTCGATGGCCAACACTAGTTGCCACCACTGTACATGCTTATTACCTCCGCCCAACAGAGTTGGAGGGCAGAGGTTATGTGATCGGTCTCGTGCGTTCGTGTGTTAGTGTGTTTGTGTGTTAGCGTGTGTGTTCGTGTAGCCAGCAGCAGGCCAGTCAGTGTTAGTGTGTTAGTGTGTTGGCGCGATCGATATTAGCGCGTCCAGTCGAGCGTTTACATGTGAGCGAGCAGCAGCAACGAGCGGCTGCTACGAGCTATGTCGCTGGCGGAGGCATGCACTCTCCGCGAGTGCCCTCTGTCTAGTTTCTCCATATAACGATGCATGTGAACTTTCACGTGAGCTTTCATTTGTGAGCGTTTCGATTGCGCGTGTACGTGTGTAGTGAGTAGCGAGTGTGATAGAGTGTGTGTGTGTGTGTAGTGGTGACGTCAGAGACATGATACAACCAGAATTTTCAAGGTATTCATTATGCCAGGATCCATCGGCATCAACGCTTCTACAGCTGTCATGTGCCAGTGATAGTTAAATTGTTGCGCAGCCGAAAATAGCTTTTACACTTTGTTACCAGTGAAAAAAATACACGGGGGCTCAAGGCGATTGCCAAAAAGAGCGCCGGAAATGCCAAAAAGAGCCCCCGTAAATTTGCATAGAGTTCAATGCAAACCAAATTTTAGAGTGCTATTTTCATGCACGCGAGCTTGAAAAGTAGCCCCCGAAAAATTTAATTTTAATTTTTTCCCTGTTTGTTACATAGCCTTACATATATGCCCGGGTTTATTGACACACAGCTTAGTGGCGTCACGTTCATGACTTTAAATTCTTATTTCCGTTTACACGCTACGCGAAAATCCTCATTAAATAACCAAACGTTCGTCATCACCATCGGTAAAGAAAAAAGAAGCCGATCGTTTGTTCGCTCACCGGAACACGTTCGGACCGAACACAATGGCGAGCGCGGTGGCTGACATCTTGTTTGTTGCCTCGTGTTGAGCGACCTCTAGCAGGAACGCGACGAGGTATTCCAGCAGACAATAGTTCTCCACCGGGAGCAGACGCACGAGGTTCCGGCACACGTCGACGCTGCTCGCTAGCTCCCCCTGGTTGACGGCTGCAGAAGCACAACACAGACATGGTTCGTACAAGAGGACTAAAAAAATTTTCAAAGATTTTTCAAGGACATTTTATCGGAAATTCAGGGACATTTTATCGGACATTTTATCGGAAATTTACTACACAGGTCTCTCTCTCTCTCTCTCTCCTTCTACACAGGTCTCTCTCTCTCTCTCCTACACAGGTCTCTCTCTCTCCTTCTACACAGGTCTCTCTCTCTCTCTCTCCTTCTACACAGGTCTCTCTCTCTCCTTCTACACAGGTCTCTCTCTCTCTCTCTCTCCTGCGCAGGTCGGTCGTCGGTGGGCTGGCGGTCGTCCTACCACAGCAGTCTGAGGGTCTCGTCGTCTCTCTCTCCCTACACAGGTCTCTCTCTCTCCTCTCGCTACACAGTCTCACTCTCCTCACACAGGTCTCTCTCTCGTCTCCTTCTACACAGGGTCTCTCTCTCTCTCCTTCTACACAGTGTCTCTCCCCTTCTACACAGTCCTCTCTGCCTTCTAGCACAGTCTCTCTCTCTCGTCTCCTTCGTACACAGGGTCTCTCTCTCTCTCCTACACAGTGGTCTTCTCTCTCTCTCTCTCCTCTACAAGGGGTCTCGCCCTATCTTCTCACTTCTACAACAGGTCTCTCTCTGCTCCTTGCTAGCACAGGGTCTCTTCTCTCTCTAACACAGGTTCTCTCTCTCTCTCTTCCTTCTCAACAGGTCTCTCTCTCTCCTCTACACAGTCTGCTCTCCTCTCTCTCCTCTCTTCCTTCTACACAAGGTTCTCTCTCTCCTGATCTACACAGTCTCCTCTCTCTTCTCTCTCTCTCCTTCTACACAGGTCTCTCTCTCTCTCCTTTCTACACAGGTCTCTCTTCTCTCTCTTCTACACAGGTCTCTCTCTCTCTCGCTACACAGGTTGAGTCTCTCTCTCTCAGTTCTACACATGTCTCTCCTCTCTCTTCTCTCTCCTCTACACGAGGTCTCTCTCTCTCTCCTCCTCCTACACAGTCTCTCTCTCGTCTCTCTCCCTAGCACATGGTCTCTCTCTCTCTTCCTACACAGGCGTCTCTCTCTCTCTCGACTACAACAGGTCTCTGCGCTCTGCTCTTCTACACAGTCTCTCTCGTCTTCGTCTCTCTCCACAAAGTCTCTCTCTCTGCTCTCCTACACAGTCGTCTCTCTCTCTCTTATCTACACAGGGTCTCTCTCTCTCTCTATCTCCTACACAGGTCTTCTCCTCCTCTCCTACACAGGTCTCTCTCTCTCTCTCCTACACAGGTCTCTCTTCTTCTCTCGGTACACGAGCGGGGATGGTGGGGGTCTCGTCTCTCGTCTCTTCTACACGCTCTGCTCATGCTCTCTCTTTACACATCTCTCTGCTCTCTCTCCTACACATCTCTCTCTCTCTCTCCTACACAGTCTCTCTCTCTCTCCTTCTACACAGGTCTCTCTCTCTCTCCTTCTACACAGGTCTCTCTCTCTCTCTCCTTCTACACAGGTCTCTCTCTCTCTCCTTCTACACAGGTCTCTCTCTCTCCCCCCCATACACAGGTCTTCTCTCCTCTTTCTCCTACAACAGGTCTCTCTCTCTCTCCTTCTACACAGGTCTCTCTCTCTCTCCTTCTACACAGGTCTCTCTCTGCTCCTACACAGGTCTCTCTCTCTCTCTCCTTCTACACAGGTCTCTCTCTCTCTCTCCTTCTACACAGGTCTCTCTCTCTCTCCTTCTACACAGGTCTCTCTCTCTCTCCTTCTACACAGGTCTCTCTCTCTCTCTCTCCTTCTACACAGGTCTCTCTCTCTCCTTCTACACAGGTCTCGACCGCTGAGGGCGTGTTTCGTAGTCTGCGGTAGCGGCGCCTGCTCGTCGCCGAGAAGAAGAAACTGCTGAAGAGGCAGCTTTTGCGTTCACGGTGACGCGACCTGAAAGCCTGCCTGAGGACGTCTACCAACGGTCGCGACACTGCTGAAGCAGTTCTCGAGAGCTGCCGAGCCTATATGCCGGCCGCTCTACACGCACGCCTTCATACACGCACAGAGCAGCGTGGAGGGGCGGAGGTACGAGCTATAGAGTACCCGAAGATGTGACGTCACGTGACAGTCACGTTAACAATAACTGCGGTTAGAAATGTTGTGGTAGCGTAAAACACGATAGTGTGCGCTGCAGACAGCCGGTAAAGCATCGTAGCAAGTCGATCTTACAATTGTTTAATTAAATAACAAAAAAATTTTAAATTTTTTGTTTTTTCGTTTGCTTTTCACTTCCAGTCCTTTGGAAATCTATAAAAACTGCAATTAATGGACTCTCAGAAATGATGGTTACATCGGGTACAAAACACGACACGCAGTTAATGTTACCAGGAGCATATGATGTGTAGAACCAGTGCGGTTTTTTTTTCGGTTTCATGCCCACCGTGACGTCATCAGCTTCGGGAGCCTCTATTGTCCCTGTTGATTAGCTTCTATCTGTTCTATGCTACCTTACTCTGCATCAAAGTTCTGCAGTCGCCCGCATGCGATGTTCAGAGTTCCATCATGGTTCGCACAGTCCTTTGAAAAGTCCTTGCAATTGATGGGGAGTCCTTGAAAACGACTGAATTTAGTAAATGTTGATTTGTGCTTGAAAAGTCCTGAATTTTCATCGAAAATGTCCTTATTTTTAGGAAAGGAAGTCCTTGCCCTGTAATAAAGAAATTTGTACATCAATAATGCGCAAAACCTCAATAAAAATTTGCTGTTCTTAATGCAGCTTAAAAAGCTAAAGACACGATTAGACGTTAAATCGGATGATCACAAATTACAGTAAGTCAGTAAAATCAGTCAGTTTAGAATCAAGTATGTTGTAGAGTGACAGTGTTTAGAAGGGGTACGCGTTTTGATTAATGTAGATCCAGGGTAAGTTTTAGGTGTGACAGCCGATATAAGAATGGCGATTATTTAAATTAATCCAGCGTATGTTTTTTCTGTGTATGTATT
>NW_014577755.1:4341-5555 GCF_000485595.1 Priapulus caudatus | reverse complement strand
GTGCGCATGCCTGCCTGCCTGCCTGCCTGCGTGCGCGTGCGTGCATGCGTGCGTGCCAGCCTGCGTGCGTGCGTGTGCGTGCGCTGTACATGCATCCGTGCGCATGCCTGCCTGCCTGCCTGCCTGCGTGCGCGTGCGTGCGTGCGTGCCTGCCTGCGTGCGCGTGCATGCCTGCGTGCGTGCGTGTGCGTGCGTGCGCTGTACATGCATCTGTGCACGTGCCTGCCTGCCTGCGTGCGTGCGTGCGCCTGCCTGCCTGCGCGCGCGTGCGTGCGCCTGCCTGCCTGCGCGCGTGTGCGCGCGTGCGTGCGTGCGTGCGTGCGTGCGTGCGTGCGTGCGCGCGTGCGCTCACCATGGAGACGCAGGTAGTCGCAGATGCGACACATGATGAACGGGATGCTCTCTTCTTGCGCGAGCAGATCCCGGAGTGCGACGCCGAAACCCTTGTTCGACGCCGACGCATGACGCTTCTTAGAGTGGGGCGAGCCGAGGGCCTTCCGCATTGTTGCGGGCGCGGCGGCCAGCTGAAATCGAGAGCAAGACGCGATGAGAAGGAATCGATGATCGATTATCATCGAAAGTCAGTCGTTTGCAGCAACCGACCAAGCGCTCGTATAAAAATAAAATTTAAAAATTACATTTTTTTAATATAAAATGTGCAAACATTGATGAAATGACTCTTTATTTCATTTCTGTGTGTTTTTTTTCGGTTACTTTACAGCTTAAATCTAACCAACACCAAACATAAGCAAGTATAATACTGTTGCATAGCTTTTACAATATTGTATTATAAAAAATGCTGTATTATATGATATATATTATATATATATATATTTCTGGTGGCAGCGATCAATAACATTCAACCGATTATCTTTGATCATCGATCGGTTGGGTGCAATTCCAACCGATTGCTATCAATAACGAGAAGTGAATGCAAGGGCTACAGGAGGCGAGACAGGGCCACACGTGCAGGCGTAGGTAGGAGGGGATGTGCCCCTGCCACGTACAGCATATCACCTATACGCACACACACGCACGCACGCACGCACACACACACACACACACACACACACACGCACACACACGCACGCACGCACGCACGCACACGTACACACACACGCACGCACGCACACGCACGCACGCACGCACGCCCCGCACGCACACACACGCACGCACGCACGCACGCACACGTACACACACACGCACGCACGCAC
>NW_014577755.1:0-3037 GCF_000485595.1 Priapulus caudatus | reverse complement strand
AGAGACAGTTCAACTAACAAGAAAGACACCTACCTGCCTACTTGCGTGACGTATTGTTAGGTTTCTCCTCACAGTAATTCGTTTGTTGGTACGCTTGACGCTAGCACATGTAAGTGTACCTGTGGAAGTGTACCTGTGTAAGTGTAGCTGTGGAAGTGTAGCTTGTGTAAGTGTAGCTGTGTAAGTGTAGCTGTGTAAGTGTAGCTGTGTAAGTGTAGCTGTGTAAGTGTAGCTGGCGCCCTCTAGTGGCCGTGATGCAGATTGTCGCTTTAAGTGCTGCAGGCTCCCTCTAGTGGCCGTGATGCAGATCGCCGCTAAGCCGCTCGAATGCTGCAAGCGCCCTCTATTGGCTGTGATTCAGATCGCGAATCGGATGCATTATCACGCGTTGTCTGCTTCCCTTCTGCGATTCATTCCCGTGAGGTGAGAGCAAGCGACATGACGTAGAAACACAGCTAACACAAAAGAACACGAAGCGCCCTCTACCAAAAAAACGAGTCGTAGCGTCCTCTGTAGGCGCTTCTATCGTCCACGCCAGGGGGCGGCACTATGTCGGGTCACACGAGTGTCCGTGCGGGTGGACACCACAGTCTACATAGGTCGCGTATTATTATCGATGGTTGAATGCTCTAGCCAGGCGAATCATCGTCGGACCGCCACTTTATGGTTGCTTTAGGCAGTGACAGGCCAGCAAGCGAAGATGGTGCATCTGGATCTTTCACACCAGGTGGCGCTTCGAAGTGAGAAGACGTAATGAAGCGATGGTTGGCTGAGAGAAACTCTCAGAACAATCTCTGAAATGGAGAACGTTCGACAGTTAGTGCCTTCCTCTCACATTACCTCACACCATCCCAGGTTCCAGTTACCTCACAGTCTCCCCTGTAATAATATACACGCCTCCCAGGTCACCGCACAGTCTCCCGCTGTAAAAATATACACCCTCCACCGGTCACCGCACAGTCTCACATGTATAATAACACACCCTCCCAGGTATACGCTCACAAGTCTCCCTGTTTATATATACACACCCCCCAGGTCACCGCACAAGTCCCACTGTCATAATACACACCCCCAGGTCACCGCACAGTCTCCCCTGTTATAGTATATACACCCTCCCGAGGTTAACCGCCAGGTCTGCCCGTAATGAATAGATACACCCTCCCCAAGGTTACGCTGCACAGTCTCCCTGTATAATACACACCCCTCTCCAGCGTCACCGCAACAGTCTCCCTGTATAAATATACACACCCTCCCAGGTCACCGCAGCAGTCTCACACTTATAATACAATCAACCTCGACCAGGTCACCGCACAGTCTCCCGCTTGTAATAATATACAGCCCCTGCCCCAGTTACCGCACAGCTCCCCTGTATAATATACACCCTCCAAGGTCACTGCACACAGTCTCGGCTGTAATATATACACCCTGCCAGGTCACTCACAGTCTCGCTCTGTATAAATATACACCCCCAGGTCACCACCAGATCCTCGCCTGTAATAATCATACACCTCCCCAGGTCAGCTCGGCACTAGTCCCTCGTATTAATATACACCCTGCGCCAGGTTACCGGCACAGTCGCCTGCTATAATATACTACCACCGTCCAGTCGACCTACACAGTGCTCGCCCTGTATAATACACCACCCTCCGCAGGTCACCACACCAGTCCTCCCATGTATAATATACACCTCCCAGGTCACCAAACACAGTCTCCCTGTAATAGATCACTACACGCCTCCCAATGGTATACCGCACAGTCTCCCCTGTATGAATATCACACCCTGCCCAGGTATACCCGCACAGCTCTCACACTTATAATGATACACCCTCCGCAGCGCTCACCTCACAGTCTCCCTTAATAATATAACACCCTCCAGGTCACCAGCTCAACAGTCTCCTGTATACTAGATACCCCCCAGCTCCCGCACAGTCCTCCCTGTATAAGTATACACCGCCTCACCAGGTCCAACCGCACAGTCTCCCTGTAATAATATAGCACCCTCCCAGGTCACCTCACAGTCTCCCTGTATAATATAACACCCTGCACCAGGTCCACACATCAGCAGTCTCCCTAGTATAATATACACGCCCTCCCAGGTCACCTCACAGTCTCCTGTAAATAATATACCGCCTCCAGGTTAACCCGCACAGCTCCTCACCTGTATAATTATTCACACCCGTCCCCAGGTCACGTCAGTCTTCCTGTATAATATACACCCATCCAGGATCACCGCACCAGTCTCCCTGTATAATAAGCACCTCGCCAGGTCACGCTCACAGTCTTCCCTGTATAATATACACCCTCCCAGGTCACCTCGACAGTCCCTCCCCTGTCATAAAAAAAAAATATACACCCTCCCAGGTCACACTCAACAGTCTACGCCTGTATAATATACACCCTCCCCAGATGTCACCTTGCAACAGTCCTCCCTGTACTAATATACACCCCTGCCCCAGGTTACCGCACACGTCTCCCTAGTATATAGATAATCACACCCTCCCAGGTCACCGCACAGTGCTCCCTGTAATAATAATACAACCCTGCCCCAGGTCACCTCACAGTCTCCCTGTATTCAATATACAACCCTCCCAGGTTACCGTACTCACAGTACTGACTGTATAAAATACACCCATCCACGGTCACCCGCACAGTCTCCAACTGTATACATCATAACACCCTCACACGTCACCCCGTACAGGTCTTACGCTGTATAAAATACATCCCTCCCAGAGTCACCGCACAGTCTCACCTGATATAAATATACACCCTCCCAGGATTAAGCCGCACAAGTCCTGCCACTGTAATAATATAACACCCGCCAGGTCAACGCGCAAGCAGTCCTCATCCTGTATAATATACACCCTCCCAGGTTCAACCCACACAGTCTCCCCTGTATAATACACACCCTCCCAGGTTACCAGCACAAGTCTGCGCCTGTATAATAATACACACCCTCTCGGCGCAGGTTACGCGACAGTCTAGGCTGCGCTAGAATATATATACACCCTCCCACAGTCACCGGCACCAGTCTCGACCT
>NW_014577754.1:167216-180836 GCF_000485595.1 Priapulus caudatus | reverse complement strand
CATTCGTCAACTTTGCATAATCGATGGTCGAATTATGCCTTTAATGTTTGGTCACTGAGTTTATACACACGGTTCTGTCGCCTGCACGTTTGCAACCCCTATGATCTCTCTGCCTTCAATCTACCTCGCTTTTTACCTTCACTCTCAGCAACCCAGAGTCGGTTAGTAAACGTGATGTTTAAAATACGCGAAGTGAAACGAAAATGCTTTTAACACGTTCAGCACGGATCCCAAGTTTAGTACAGTAGCAGCGTAGTGCATGCAGACACCGCCACAAGTCCTAATTTGCGTAGTTCGCAACCCGGTTTGTTTACGTTATTTCAATCTATAGTAAGTAGACGGTACAGGGAAATTATGTGGTATATTCAACAAGCAAACGTTATTTAATGTTCATGTGTTGAAAATCTTTAAGTTTCTAACGTTTCCTGCCAGAAAAACAGGATGAATTGTCGAGGAAACGCGCTAGCGAAAATTCACCACTGCGGTGCCATGATGGGAAAAACACGCGAACCCTAACCCTAATACCCCTGTCAGACTGGACGGCGACCATCCGCGACCGTACGGCGACTGTAATAGTAGGGACTACCTACTGTGCGCATGCACGTGTTGTTTTGTAGAACTTGTTGTTGGCTCAGACGCGAACTTGATACTCGCGCGCCTCTGGTTGGCCCCGGTTCGTTCAGCGCTGCTCACGGCCCCAGAAGCATGTATCAGCCATCCATGTCAATAAACGTCTTTATGATTCAGTCACTCTTCGTCATACTTATCATGGTGGCAGCGCGAAGGATACGATGTTCGGAGAAGCCTCAGAAAAGTGTGAAACTGTGAGAATTTAGTGGCTGACGTTTGCCAGGGCAGCGCCCGTGTATGCCGTCGACGGCAAAAGTTCGCCCGCCGGCCCCCACCCCGGGCCCCCCCCCCCTGCATACTGCTGCAGCTCGCCCTGCCACGCAACGCCACTGGAGGCACTACAGCTGTGTGCCCTACAAGCACGCTCTGTCTAACCACTCACGACACTCGATTGTGCCGCGACGCCGGGTGTCATGTCTCACCCCCTCACGGCCTACGACACCGTTGCGCCAACCCCCCCGCAGACCAGCCCACCGACCAGTCGTCCGCGTGCAGTGGCTGCGAACATACAAACGCCAATGACAGCAGCTCGTCGTATAACACCTCTGGCACTAGGCAAGAGCGGACCAGGAGATAATGTGTTATCTACATACCAGGCAGTGCGCCGCGGGCTATTCGCTAAAGTTCTGGGCCCCACGCCCAGTAACATCCCGCCGAGTGACTCGAGGGTAACCCCCTAACATGCGACTGGCGCATTGCCCCAACCAAGCTGACTCTTCACGAACACTCTTATCGTGCCACGCCTCAACTACAACCTTCAAGGTGACACACCGAACATTGACATGCTTGCACCCCCAATCGTTAAACCCATTTATTATTGGCCAGCAGTGGGCCTGACTGAGGGACCTACCGCAGACTCACCACACCTCGTGGACCGCCTTGACTGAGGAAGTAAAAGAAGTCTGCTCGCAAAATCTTCTCGACCTAAACCTTTGCCCGAGCGGCAAGCCTGCACACTCCAGAGAACTTTAGGGTAAGTCGTCCCCCCCCGCCTGACAATTGACTGCACCTACCCAGACAAACCACCAGGGAGACAACCTCCTGGACTGAATGTCGTCAATTAGACCTGCTAACCCCTACAAGCCATCTACGATGGTCAATCAAACAGACCACACGAGACTACACGAGCGAAGTATAGAGTGCTCTCATCATAGCTAGCACCCCAGATAGCCTGAGTACGCAGAAGGAACTATTTGGGCAAGGACAAGAATTCAAACTTGATGAAGCGCTAGCATTAGGCCGAACAGTATTGAGCTGCTCAATCTCACGTGCAGCAACTGACGGATATGGGACGCAGCATGTACAGCTAGTATCTCAGGGTATGTGCACAACATGACAGCAGAAGTTGTCAGACACTGTGGACGCAACACCCATTAAGACCCAAAGACGGTGGGCCCGCAGCACATGGGTCAGTGTGCCATATGCAATGTGGCTAAGCAAAACCACTGGGCTACTGTGTTGTCTATCAAGGCAAGTCACGCAGCACCAGACGCCAGGCTCAAATATCACATGCCGACGGCGTACTCAAATCCACGTGATCCGAGCTACTCAAACGCCTCGCGTGAACCGATGCAATCGCACAATTCAGAGGGCGCCAGACGGCAGAGGTAATCCTACAGAGGTGCTCAACGGACAAGACGGCCAGAATACGTGACGTAGCAAGAACTTGTGCCATATACGCACAGTCGGACAGACAGTCAGACCAGGAAAGTGACCGGGTTGTCATTTACAGTATTACTCATCCGTCGTCTATGTGGCCTAAAGAAATCAAACCAGGTATGAAAGCAGTTCGCAAAACTGCACATCAAACTGGCCATAATCGCCTGGAGTGCATAATTGCGACTGAAGGTGGACACGGGTGCACAGGCAATACACTGCCACTGGTTCGACATTTCGCCAGATGTACTCGCCATGCTCACACCGGCAGGATTCCAATTAACAGGATATCCATGCAGCTCGTCAAACGACGGCTAACAGCATCTAATGGATCCATCGATCAGGGGTTATGGAATTATCAACATTCATGATAGCTACACGCTCTGGCATGGAGGGATAGCCAAGCTTCCTATCAGTAGTAGACGTGGAAGACAGCAGGTCGCTGGCCTCGCCACATTGAACAACTGAACGCTTGTAACACTACCCTGTGCTATCAAGCTGAAAGCTGACAGGACCACTGACAGTGTGAAGCGCTCCATCCAGTACATTCCATGATCTGAAACGGCTGTATCAGACCAGTTCGACTAGCGATCGGTTGCCATCATGGGTGACAAAGATTGTAAGTAGACCCCAATGTGCCAACACACATAGATCCACCCCACGCAAATACACCGATACGCATTAAGAAAGGCGATCAGAAGGAAATTTGGACTCATGGAGAAGGAGGTGGTCATAGAAAGGTGACAGAACCATCTGATTGGGTGCTCGGTCTAGGCGTACTCGCATAAGAGGATGGCGCCTGCGCATATGGCTGGCCGCGAAGACACCTGAAGACCAGCGCTGCTAAAACGCCACACCAAAAATCCCCAAAATCGAGGATACTGACGCAGTCATAAGCAGGTGCTAAAGTATTCTCGAAACTGGATGGCAAGGCAGGATATTGGTCATACAACTGCGACCACACGAGTCCAAAGCTTGCTTACACCTTCAATCATCCATTCGAGAAGGTATGTTTCCAGGCTTAGCCG
This sequence comes from Priapulus caudatus, assembly GCF_000485595.1. NCBI lineage: Eukaryota > Metazoa > Priapulida > Priapulimorpha > Priapulimorphida > Priapulidae > Priapulus > Priapulus caudatus. The sequence continues at coordinate 177,522 of NW_014577754.1, read as the reverse complement.
TTTGTTTAGTCGATCTCGCAAGACGTATTCGTCAGATGCGAATGGACAATACTAAGAGGCAAGTTGATGGTGCGTAAGGAATTGCTGATGACGATCGCAGTATACGCAAAACTCTGACCGAATGAACTATGACCGTATTTTACACAACAAGCTCATGCGGAGTCGCAGCGGGAGACGGTCTTGTGTTGACTCTAGCAAGTGTGAATTAGACAACAGATCACATTCTTTGGAAATGTATACCAGTGAACAAGTGTCGCACACCAGATCCTGGAAGATAATGACTTATCAAGCCATGCCAGCGCGACGCGGGAAAAAGAGTAGCAAGAGTTTCTTGGGTGTGAACACATATCTGTCGCACATTCTAGCTAACTTGCAGACAAGTGTCCACCGGCTCCCTGTTGTTTTTCTTTATCTTCAATATGTGATTCGTTTCCTGTGAGAGACACACCCATCCGCGATGTTCGATAAACTCAGGACATCTGTAAGTAAGGCTCTCCTGCAGTACTTGCCACCACAAAACACCAGTGTGCTTCCATTGACGCAGCTTTAAGGGATCTAGGCGGGCGGCTCTATTAGCAAGATGAGAAGCCAATAGCATACGCTATCGAAAATCACTATCGGACACCGAAAAAGCGTTAGCGCTTGCATCGAGAGAGAATGTTGCTAAAAGTATTTTGGGTGTGCAGAGATTTCACCACCATATCTCTACGCGGACGGAGTCAAGGTCTTGACCGATACTAAGCCAATTGGTGCATGATCCTAACCAGAGCACTGACAAGTGGCACTCCAAGGTTTTACAGCGGATGATGCTAAAGCTAGCAGGGCTTAAACAATGGACATCGAGTACGAGAACGCGCGGAAGGGAGATGACTCTGCCAGACAACGTAACGCCGACCTTCCCAATGCAGAGAATGGGGAAATCGAGCTTGACGTTAGAGTGGATTTGGTAACGGTTTAGTACAGAACGATCAAGCTCTACAAGATGCAAGCAAGACGTGATCCGATTGGCTCAACCAGCTGTGTGAAACCATCTCAACTGGTTGGCCTGATACGATCAAAGAGATCCCGACTCCGATTCGCATGTCCTTTTGGTCATTAGAGATGAACTGTCTGTAGAGAACTGATAGTGTTGAAAGGTACGCGTGTGTCGTCGCGAAGAGCAACAGCCGACATACTTCAACAGTTGCATATCAATCACCCAAGGATTGAGCAAAACGCGTCTAGGCGTGCAAGAAACGGTGTACGGAATCGGAATCAAAAGGAATTGGAAGATGATCACAAATGTCCAATTTGTAGAACATCAACCGTCGAACCGTCCGAACCTATTGGCACAACGAATCCCAATCGTCCATGGGAGTAGTGGAACAGACTTATTCCCCTTCGACAAACAACGAACACCTGATGGTTTGGCTGATTACTAATAAATACCGGTCATTCGCAAGCTGACTGGACATAAACCAGCAGTATTGTTGTTGCTCGCTACAAAGCAGATACTCAGCGAACATGGGATTCCGAGTTCGGTGTCATCAGTGACTAACGGACCCGCCGTTTGCTTCAGCGAATCTATCGTGGATTTCGCTGAGACAGGCTGTGGTGCTTTGATCACGGTGACAGTCATTACGGCCTGAGATTACCAAAGTCAAACGGGTTTATCGAGAGACAGATAGCCACTGTGAAGTCACTAGCGTCGAAATCCAAACAAGCAGGACAGATCCAGGCCCTAGCTATAGCTGTGCCTTCGTCGACACCCATTAGCCAGTATCTGCCGAGTCCAGGCGAGTTACTTCACAGCCGGAAGCTACGTGCAAATGTCAGCTAAAGATACCTGCGCACGATATGGCACGCTGAATCCGTTACGTGACGCAGCTGCAACAAGCGACAAGAAGTGCGAAGATGTAGCCACGACCGGTACAGCACATGAATCGCCCCTCTCATGCCTGGACAAGCAGTGAGTGTGGGCAGGATCATGAGATAGTCCTGCATGCCCGCCATCATTGTTCGAAGGTAGCGAGGCCGAGGTCTACATATAGAAACCCGAATGGGAAGACATAGGAGAAATCGGCCGTACACATCTCGAGAGACGGCAGATCTGTGACCGAAAAAAGGCAGTAGGTTTGCACACATGCGCTCTGTGATGAGCGTGAGCAACACCAGGGCGTCGCCAACACTGGGTCGGCCCCACGAGCAAGGAGTCATTGGAAGAGTCGGATACCCCAGCTGCACAGCCGATGATGTCGTTGACGGAAGCGAAGCCTCCTGATCGCGATAGAACTGATAATTCGGTCGTGTGGGCGACGAACCAACTTCATATAAACTTGCCGGTAGAGAGGTAAAGAACCTCGGCACGATAAGAAACTACATACATCTGACAGACACTGGTATCGACATTAAGTTATAAAGTCATATTAAGACAGTACATGATTGACTGCATTGCGTCAGCAAGCAGTGATGATCCTTATTATTATGAGTAAACGTACAGTATTTTTGATTTTGATAAAGGATAAACAGTAAAGTATTAATAATTAGAAAAAATGATTTCAACGATTCGCAATTGTTCAATGTTATGTCAATCCATGCTATTATTGGTTCAATGCTTCTTTGATAAGGGAATGTAATAGTAGGAGACTACTCTAATGTGCGCATGCACGTGTTGTTTTGTAGACCTTGTTTGTTGGGATCAGAGCGATTGATAAACGGCGGCGGGCGCGCATCTGGTTGGCCGGTTCGGTATGCTGCTAGGCAGAGCATGATCAGCTCGGCAGTAAAATAACCGTCTTTATGAGCTTACGCATCACTCTTCGTCCATACTTACGGCAAGAATCTGACGATGAACATCCCGACGTATTACACAACACTTCCATGGCGATCGCAGCGGAGAACGGTCTTGTGTTTAACTCTACGAAGTGTGACATTAGACAAAAGTATACATTCTTTGGAAATGTATACAGTGACAAAGGTTGTCACTCCAGATCCTGGCAAGATAAATGACTTACAAGGGCATGCCAGCGCCGACCGGGAAGAAAGAAGCAGGAAAAGTACAAGGTCCGCAAACGTGAACACAACGCGAGAAAAACGGCTATGTGTACTATCGCGAGAATTTCCGCTAGAATTTCCACGGTACTTTACGGTTATGTGTGCCTGGCTACATATCCATTCGCTACTATTTTCCCATAGAGATAAGCCACACATTTTCTTATTTTGTTCTAGGCTAACATGTTGATATATTTTAACCCCCAAATTCGATGGTATTTGAAGTTTTCCTGACCTAAATTGTGCCAAATATTGAAAATGTCCGTCGCATTTAGGATTTATTAGGATTTTGCGCTGAAGCCACCCGTCTTGCACACGCTATGTGTACTTCGGCAAGAACTGTCGCCAGTAATTTCCCACGGCACGTTACGTTAATGTGGCCTGCGGCTATCACTACGCATTCCTACTATTTTCCCATAGAGATAATGCCCAATTTTCTTTTGTTTCTAGCTACATTATTGATATATTATACAAATTTTCGAGGTATTGCGAGTTTCCTGGAGACTAAAATTGTGCAAAATATTGAAAAATTCGTCGCATTTAGGATTATTAGGATTTTGCTGAAGCCGCCCCGTCTTGCACAGCGCTATGTGTACTTCGCAAGATCCGCCAGTTATTTCCACGACGTACGGTTATGTGCCCACTACATATCATTCTACTATTTAAAAGAATTTTTTTTTATCTCTAGCTACTTTTATATATTTTAATCACAAAATTTGAGTATTGCGATTTTTCCTGGACCTATAAGTGTGAAATATTGTAAATTCCATCGATTAGGAGTTTATTAGGATTTTTATTGCTGAAGCACCACCCGTCTGCACAGCATGGTGTACTTGTAGGCAAAGCACCAAGAATGTCAACCGGCGGCCGTCCTGATGTAACATTTGCCGGCCCGCGTGTAGCACGCGCATGGGAGTGTAGGCCACGGGCCGCCTGAGCTGAAGCCGAGCCGATTTTGGGAGGCCGGGGCCGTCTATGTAGCCACGGGGAGCAGACATTTGGTAACCATGCGGCCCGTCTGGGCGCTACTTGAAACCTACCCTAACTCCATCTACAGGGTACCTGAAAACTTACCCCTTTTTTGAGACTTTCCCGAATTTTAAAAATACTAAAGAAACATAGCAATTTTGCGATATTTGGGATGGATATAGAAGGACGTCTAGGGCTACTGCGATCTTATGCTAATCGAATATCTCATTCCGACAATAGTTTATTTGACACAACCGTTAGTCAAGCTGCCTCCGGCTAAATAACATTCCTACCATTTTTATTAGAATTTTTATTTATTCTAGCTCATTTTCATCTATCTAACCCAAAATTTGAGCTCATTGCGGTATTTCCGTGACCTAAAATTTTTCGAAATACGGTAATTCGTAGAAATTAAGTAAATGATAGGATTTGGCTGAAAGCCCACCCCTCTTGCACACGCTATTGTACTTGTAGGCAAAGCACCAAAAATGTCAACCGCGCCGTCTGATTTAACCATGTTGCCGGCCCCGTGTAGGCCACGCGCCATGGAGTGTAGCCACGCGGCCGCCTGAGTGTACCGAGGCCAGATTTTGGTAGCCGCGGGGCGTCTATTGCGATATCTTGGGTGATGATAATACGGGGAAAAACCGTCCCTAGGGTACACGCCGATCGTATTTCTATGCGATTATCTCATTCCGATCATTAGATATTGACGAAACGTTATGCAAGTGGTCTCACGCTACATAAATTCCTATATTTTTATCGTAGAATTTTTTTTTATTCTAAGCTACATTTTCCAATTATTCTAACCCAAAATTTGAGTCTTGCGGGCATTCCTAGCCCTAAAATTTTCGAAATACGGTAAATTCGTAGAATTAATAAATGATTAGGATTTTTGCTGAAGCCCACCCCCTCTTGCACGCGCTATTTGTACTTGTAGGGCAAAGCCACAAAATGTCCACCGCGGCGTCTTGGATGTAACCATTTTGCCGCCCCGGTGTAGCCACGGCATGGGAGTGTAGCCACGCGGCCGGCTGAGTGAAGCCGAGGCCAGATTTTTGGTAGCCGGGGCGTCTATGTAGCACGGGGCCAGACATTTGGTAACCATGCGCGTCTGGCGCTAGGGCCTGAAACCCTACCCCGTAACTCTCATCACTGTCACCTGAATACCCTAACCCCTTTTTTGAACACTGTTCCCAGAATTTTTAAAAATAGCTAAGAAACATAGCAATTGTGCGATATATTGGGTGGATGATAGAGGACGTCAGGGCTCACGCCGATCTTCATTTGCTAATCGATATCTCATTCCCGATCAATAGTTATTGACGGAAACTATATTTGGGTGGATGATAGAGGACGTCTAGGGCTACACGCCGATCTTATTTGCTAATCGATATCTCATTCCGATCAATAGTTATTGACGAAACCGTTATGTCAAGTGCAGTTGTATTTATTAACCATATCATTTTATTATTGAAACGGTCCAAGTGCCTGTGGCCTAACTCGCCCCCTATTTGCGGTTCGTATGGTTTATATGCGCTTGAATACATGTATTATGATGTTATCAGGAGTAGATAATAGAAGATCTTCTATTATCTACTCCTGATATAAGTAAATCTTTATCAGACAAACTAGCGCTAAACAAGATTTTTTTATGGAGACAATATAAGAGAAGTGTGTGTGCGTGTGTGCGTGTGTGCGTGCGTGCGTGCGTGCGTGTGTGTGTGCGTGCGCGTGCGTGTGGGTGTATGCTTTGTTGTGGTTAAAAGGGGGAGTCCGGACCCCCTCGACCCGCCCTCTGGATCCGCCCCTGTATATATACATATATATACCCCCTTATCATATCTCTTTGCCTTCAATCTACTTCGCTTTTTACCTTCACTCTCAGTAAACAATGACACACACACACACGCACGCACGCACGCACGTACGCAATGCTGATAGGGGGCGCTGAATTCTGAAGTCAGAAATCGACCAGTAGGTTAGACTGGTGCTCGCTCCCACCTCTTGGCTTAGGTACTTGGGTACCCATCGAGTAACTAAGCCGAGAGGTGGGAGCGAGTACTAGTCTACCAGTAGGTTCAAGTTCGAATGATGTCACGTTTTTATTGACCAATCATATCGTTTTGCACGACCATGCAAACTTTGCAAAGAACGTATCCGCCATTGTAAAGCGCATCGGTAACATTATTCTTGCCGCTTCATGTTTATTGTGTAATCTGAAGGAAAAATGCCGACAGGAATAGGCACAAATTTGAGAGTGACCGCGAACACAACACAGGGAGGTCGCAAGTATATGGAAGATTTTATTTCTGTTGTGTATCAGGAAAGAGAAGACAGAAAAGGGCTGGAGTATGTTTACTTTGGAGTTTTCGATGGGCATGGAGGGCGGGAAGCTGCCGAGTTTGCCAAGAAGAATTTGATGAACTTTATTGTTGAACAGAAAAATTTCAAGTCGAATGATGATGAACTGATTCTAAAAGCTATCAGTGATGGTTTTCTTATAACACATCAAGCTATGTGGAAACAGCGTGGTAAGTTATTGATGATAATCTATCCAAACAACCGCCACTCGTTCAAAATTTGAAACGTGACGCGAGCGGCGATGTAAACCTCTCAACTCCTGATGCCAATATACGATGGTTTTAGCTCATCTGACGTAGTCAGATGCAGCTTGTAGAATCGCATGATCGTCCGTCCGTGCGTGCGTCAACAGTTGGGCACAAATCTTAACCGCTCTACGTACGGTCACGATATTCGGGACGTGGGAGGGTAATCCGAAAACGAGTTGCTCAGTTGGGATGTCGAAGCTGGGGGTCAAAGGTCAAGCGGTTTAAAAGAAGGGAACATTCCCTCCTTAACTTAAGTTAACTGGAGTTAGTAATAGTTCAGTTTTTACATTTACACATTACCGTGTAACGGTAGCCCGACCAGGCTGTGCGACGGATTGTCTATACAGCCTGACACCCTTCCATACAAAAAACCTATCACCTCTGCAGGCCGCTTCTAAACTAGAATGTATACTCCTAATTCACGATAATCTGCTAATTCTCACAGCCATATTGCAACTTTCAAAATCAGCAAACTTTAACCGCCATGTTAGCAAGGCACGGAAAACCCGAAACGGAATAGCTCGCTAGCAAAATACTACAGAACTATATACGATGGCCTCAAGGCCAATTACACCACCAAACCAAGTGAACACGATTCAGAAATGTGTGGGCGCATTCTGAAAAAACCTTAGATACATGTTCCCAGGAGAAGGGGTTGTTTAACATGACGACCGCAAGATCGTTTAATTTCATATATTATAATGTCGATCATTGCGGATTTTAGTCCAACAGTAACTGAATGATAAGCAAACATGTTGGCAAATCATAACATGGTTGCATTCGCTCAAAAATGCTGTTAACGCCCGTAAGTACCCCACACGCATCTAGCGCACTGATGTTACAAAAGGTGACGTTTACCTTGATTCATCTTGTAATAAATCACATGTTGTGTTTCTTTGCGATACTGGAAATATAAGGCAAAACTACGTGGTTAGCGCAGCCACGGTTCTAATCGGTATCTCTAACCCTAGATAACCGTGTTTCTTGGAGCTACGTGTAATCGTTGACAAGTTCCCTCTTTTAAATCTCCCGGCAATGGAATAGGTACTCCAAGAAAGTATGCCTCATAGGTACAAATACCGTTCAAACCTTGGCTGCAGCTAAACACGTAGTTGCCTTATAAATTCCAATATCGCCCAAAGAACACCACACATGTATATACCAAAATAAATCAGTAAACTCCACACATTCTGAACCACTCATGCCACGGTGGCACTGGTACTTACGGGTTACAGCAACTTTTGAGACGAATGACAACCAACATTTATGAATTCGCACGCCATGTTTGCTACATTCGGACTGTGACTATAAATCCGCAATGGATCGAACAAACCAAATTAAACGATCGCGATCCCTCCTGTAAACCACCCCAAATCCGAAGAACATGATCATCACTAAAGTTTTACAAATTGCCCAGACATTTGTGAACATCGTTTCACTTGCTTTGTGGTAATATGCCCTTGAGAAAAGGACCATCGCACATATTACTGTAGATTTCTAGCGAGTCTATTCCGTTTTTCGGTTATCCCGTGCCATTCTAAACATGCGCGGCGTAAAGCTAATTTGAAAGTTGATATGAACTGTGAGAATTAGCAATATATTACCGTGAAATTAAAGATACATTCTAGTTTAGAAAGCAGGACAACTGTGAGTAACGTTAAATTCTATTAAAACAGGCAAGTCAAAGTGGTAATGAATCCGTTTTATTTGATATATACAAGAGTTATCATCTAATCAGTGCAGCAGTGATGAGGTTTTTTGTATGGAAGGGTGGTCAGGCTGTATAGACAATCCGTCGGCACAGCCTGGTCGGCTATGAATATATAAAGCTGAAACATTCTTCTATTGGTTGGGTCTTCTTTGATTTGCATTTGAACTTAATAACACTTCGATATTACCTGAAAGCATACATTACTAATAGAGATAACAGCATAGAATAACAATAAATGTTCAGACAACAAATTATCAGAGAAATACCACAAAAACTCGTGCGCGAACACCACTTATTTCCTATTGATGGTGCCACAATAACATTTGTACATACATACATAAACTAGTAGCCACAATCTAATACCCCGACCCGACAAAATTCTTCAGTGATACATTGATTACACAGTCACGAAACCATCGAATGAAAAACCAAGCATAAGAAAAATAATACCATAAAAACAACAACAAAAAAACTTCAGCAATATTATAATTTACAATAAAGGTGCATTAAGTCAATAAGAAAATGTGGACAAAGTTAACAAGAAAAAAAAAAAAATAGAAGCTTTACTGAGATTGATACAATACAAAACAACACAAATACATGAACGAAAAAATATAAACGAGAAAAAACTTCAGCATATTCTTACAGGTAAACTGATTACCTGAAACATGTTTATCCGTGAAATCAAGTTCCTGAGAATACAGAATAAAAAAGGCAATGCCAGAACAACACTAAGAAAAACAAAAAATTACACAAAAAAAACTCTATCAAAAATTTGTACAAGTAAAGGTCCTCTTTCTAGCACATCATTATCGACACCGGTTCCCACAACATTAATTATATCCCACATTTACAACATTAACATATTTCGCTACACACTCACATTTGTATAGATAATAATACGTATTGAAAAGTGCAATAGTTTTGCAGCTTAAAAGTAAAAATTTTGACTGATAACAGTACAAGCAAAACTCACTTTTTTTTTTTTGCATATATAACAACATGAGAAAAAAATAGAAATAACATATGAAAAAAACTTCACGTAATAGCCTGTGCAGCAAAGTATAAGGGTACACTTTACCACCAATTTCGACACTCATTATGTACATCAATAATATATATATATATTGCATACATACATNACACTTTACCACCATTTCGACACTCATGTATGTACATCATTATATATATATATATTGCATACATACATACACCCCACACTCATATTTATATGTGTAATATAATTATATATAATATAATTATAATATACTTGTAATATACTTATAATATAAGGTCTTGGACCTTAAGCCGGGCGCACACGAGGCAATTTTTATCGACAGTACTGTCGATAAAAATCACCTCGTGTGCGGGACCCGGCGACAATGCAATCATCTGTCAGCAACATACCCNCAGGCGGGCAGGCAGGGATGCAGGCAGGCAGGCAGGCAGGCAGGCAGGCAGGTAGGCAGGCAGGCAGGCAGGCAGGCAAGCAGACAGACCGGCAGGCAGGCAGGCAGGGATGCAGGCAGGCAGGCAGGCAGGCAGGCAGGCAGGCAAGCAGGATACAGCAGTCACTTACCGGCTTGATATAAAGAGCGCAGCAGGGCCAGGAGTGAAAGCTAGGCCTCCCGTGAGATTATTGATCTATTATTTATTGATTTATCGTGACATGGGCTTTCACGTAAATCCGTTACTGCGCGGCTAGCTCGCATTGCTGCCCTGCCTGCCTGCCTGCCTGCCTGCATGCTTTGCTGACTGCCTTGCTGACTGCTNTAACATGTCTTGATGACAATCATAAATTTAAATATGAATTTAAATACAAATATTAAATTTAAATTTTTATTTTTAAATTTTTAAATTTAAATTTTAATATAAATTTTAATATGAATTTTAATACAAATATAAATTTCATGATAATCGGGTAAAAAAGTGTAGAAGTTACAGGTTCTAGAATATTTCGACAAAAAAATAGTTGTTACCATGG
>NW_014577754.1:165245-165581 GCF_000485595.1 Priapulus caudatus | reverse complement strand
GATATCAGTGTTGTCATATACAGTGATAACAGTGTTGTTATCTACAGTGATATCAGTGTTGTCATATATACAGTGATAACAGTGTTGTCATATACAGTGATAACTGTTTTGTCATATACAGTGATATCAGTGTTGTCATATACAGTGATAACAGTGTTGTTATCTACAGTGATATCAGTGTTGTCATATACAGTGATAAATCACTGTATATGACAACACTGAACTGTTTTGTCATATGATATCACTGTATATGACAAAACAGTTATCACTGTAGTGTTGTAACACTGTTATCACTATATGGTCATATCAGTTATCACTGTTTTTGTCATATACAGT
>NW_014577754.1:158599-164580 GCF_000485595.1 Priapulus caudatus | reverse complement strand
CCATGGAATTCAACTCTGAGACTGGACAGACAAATTTACTACCTTTGTCATATTGTCCATGGAATTCAACTCTGAGACTGGACAGACAAATTTACTACCTTTGTCATATTGTCCATGGAATTCAACTCTGAGACTGGACAGACAAATTTACAACCTTATGTCATATTGTCCATGGAATTCAACTCTGAGACTGGACAGACAAATTTACAACCTTATGTCATATTGTCCATGAAATTCAACCCTGAGACTAGACAGACAAATTTACAACCTTTGTCATTGTTCATGGCCTAAGGTAGTGCCTGGCAAACAATGTTGTGATTTCTTCAAAATCCTTTTCAGATAGTGACATGAATGTGATGCGGGTGGATGAGCCAATATTCATGGGCTCATCATGGAGCTTGTGGAAAATGTCCCCAAGTTTAACCGTGTCGAAGTCACTTTTGTTTCGAAATCTGTTCACGCCGGGCTTGTCCTGTTCTAGGAATGTCATCTGTATTTGGCCTGTAGGTCCAGTCATGTTGGTTCTTGAAACAAGGCCTACAAACCAATAATTGTATTCATGGCAATATGAAACATACCACTGACCTATTTCTACCATGTCAAAGATGGGGGGTTCTAGGCCCAATACCTCTTCTACTACGTCCTGACAATCGGACAAGTATTCAACTTTCTGAAATGGCGGGACAATATCTGATGCCTCAGGTAGAGGGGATGCGACATAAAACTTAAGGACATACCCCAGGTTTGTGGAGCATCTTTCCACATATCTGACTTTCAACGTACCCTCCACTGGTTTAGATAAATCACAATCTATAACTGATTCAAATCTCTCCTCACCGACATGGATCACATTTATGTTTGACACAGTGGCATTTGCAAAATCTGCAAACTGCTTAGCAGAACTGATTACCACTTGATTGGCCTTCACCTTTCTAAACACTGTGTTTTTGACACAACCACCAAGCCCATCGACAGAGCCCTTACCATGGTGGCTCTCAAAATAATGCCAGCACACCTTCAGGTTGTCATTGAATTTGATCAGCTGATGAAAGCAATGTTTGCTTTTAAATTGTGCTGCGCACCCATCCGACCAGAAGTAGACTGTGTCAAAGGCCTGTCCCTTCTGTACGGTCAGTTCTAAAAGGTATTTATTTAAGTTGAATGCTACTGTTCTGGAGTGTTCACCTGAGGAAGTGACAAGGACATAATTGTCACAAATCAAGCCTGCACCAACCTTGCGATAAACACAGGCTGTGTATAGGGTGTATGACTGGCAGCCAAAATAGGCACTCTGAACAGCATTTTGCTGTCTATTATCATAGTTTTCAGAGAAATCAATGTGGATGATGATTTCATTGGCTTTCAAGCTTTCCTTCTGAGCTCGAAAGGCGGCATGTTGGTTTCTCTTCAGAAAATAGTGATATTTCACATCACTGATCTGTTCTTTCAAGAGGTCTACACATTCACTACCAGAGAGACGATGACCTACTTTTTCAGGATACTTTGTCCCTGCGTTTTTTTCCCACTGGAAAAATGAGATGAAATCTACTTCTCTTATAGACCCGACATCAATAACTGGACATTTAGTGCACTGACCAGTTGCACAGCTTATGTCATCAATGGAGCATGTTACCAGTTTGAACAGATCATGACAGTTACTTGGAAGCTTGGTCTCTGACACTGATTGTGCTTCTGCAAATCTAGGCCTACTAGCATTTATGCCCTGAATAAGGAGTTCAAGATTTTCACATCTGTCACACAGACATGACTGGTGTGGGATATCTTGCTGGTATAGAACATGCTTGGTTGCCTTGATCAACCTATGTAGTGTGGAAAACTTAATTTCTTCCCCAAATTTATCCTTGTAGGAGTCTGCATTTAGAATTTGCACCAGCTCATTTAAAGTCCAAAATAAGTAGTGCTTTGTCTTGTAACAGCTATTTCCCATGGTGTCTTTTCCAGTATAAACCTGGTCCTTCTGTCCGGGCATCGTATAGCTTATATCTTCTCTCTCCAAAAAGGAAATTACAAAGTCCCTTTTCTCTGCATCCAAGGCCAGGGGTCGGCCTGGAGATTTCTGCTTTGGAATGGTTTTAACGTTTGACAAAACGGTGGCTTTTTTCTTTGGGGTCAGATCATGAAGGATACCAGAAATAATGTCCATCATCTGGTTGTTGTCCTTAGGTAAACTGTCCTTTGCCCTTTTTAGTGACCTTGCTCGTGCAGACTTAGTCGTGTATGGTGTATCAGTATTGTTCTTTTTCTTTCGCTCTCGATCCGTTTTCAACTGCTGCCTGCGCTTTTGAGCATTTTCAGCTTGTTTCATAGCACTTCGAGATTTTTGTTTTCGAATTCGATCTTTTTCTTTACGTTCTCCTGAGTCTTGTTTTTCTCGATATCGCTTGCACTTTTCAGCATTGGATATTTTATTTTCTTTGCGTGGACGGCCCATGGTTTTTCTGGAAAATAAAAACCTATAATAGAATATGGCAGATTAGACCAGATAAAAAAATACCGGTTTCTCTATTTTCAAAAAGTTGTAGAGGCCACTGAAACCATAAATACATCATTTTGCCCATTTGGACAGCTTAAAATCTCAGTGGGCTATGGGTCAGCAGTTTTAGGCTAAAAAGCTATTTGTGCATCATTCCTTTTATAAAACTGTGTTCATTTTATAATTCACTATAATCATTACATTTCTAATTTTCAGCTGGCTGATGATGCTGAATTAAAAAAATTCATGATTCAAATCCACTGATGATTTGACATCTTTGTCCTTTGTTTTAGTAAACAAAATCCTGCCACCTATTGACAAATTAGTGAACTGACACCTATTGCATAATACCAAAACTAATTGTTTGTACTCACCTTGTGATGAAGAAGACTCAAATCCCTACTGCAAATTGTACTTCAGAGTGACTTGATTCATTTTGGTGTCGGACGGAAATAGTTTTTGTGTCGGACGGAATTATTTGTCATTAAGCCATTTCTGGTGTAGAGGGTTTATAACCATTTTATAATAACTTAGATTGAGTTTGTAATTATCTTTCATAGTTAAGCAGGTTTTAAATTTTTTCCAATAAACTGGTGAGTTTCTAACAAACTTTTTGCAACAAAAAATGGAAAATTGATGTATATCGCATTAATTATGCAAATTTTGTGGTATTAATATACATAGTGCCACAAGGTTTTATTGATCCAAAATTATATCTTGCATATCTTAGTAGAACTGAACTTGGAAAACTTTAAAAAATTTATTCTCAAAAAAATTCTGACAAATTTAACAATTTCCATCCGACACCAAAACTCCATGAAATTTTTGCCACTTTTCATGCGATAAACAGCTGCAGAGGCATTATTTTACGAAAAAATTCTAAAATCTCTTGAGCTGTGCATAGATGAGATGTATACACAGCCAATAAAAAGAAAAGTTTTCAATTTGATATCATTTTAAATTTTATTTGAAATGACACCCCTTTTTGAAATACACCCTGGTCACCAGTCTGTAATAAGTTATTTATTATTGAACTCGAAGGCATACATTTCCACATAATAAGAGATTTTGTCATGCCTGTGGTGGTAGTCTATCATATGTTGTAACCATCATTTCTGTGCAAAAAACATCTGCTCATTAAAAGCATTTATAAAAAATAATGTTATGGTTTAAATTTTATGCCCTGGGGGCAAAGAATTACCGTTGTGGCATCCATTTATACCTACAAAGAGTGAAATAGAGACCAAATTCTATTTAAAATTCTGTTAAATTGTTGCTAAAATGTAACAGCTCAGTGTTTCTCCTGGCCAAAAAGGTCTGTGAGGCAGTAACATTTTTGTGTGTGTGGGTGCTACGATTCGAGGTCATAGCAAAGCGAGTACCGTATGTTAAATTTTTTGAGAAAGTGGTGCAATTTGGTGCATTCTAAACTGTGAACGTGCTTCTGAACACGTCAGCGAGGCGGTGTTTTGGACAAATTTCTGTGTGGCGGCTGAGAACTTGAGCAAGGCGGCCCGCCTCGCTCGTGTCAATGCAGGGGAAACACTGAACCGGGTGGGTCATGGGTTGTTCAACAAAGTTGCTTAATGGGGGATCAGGGTGCTACGATCCGTTTGCTTAATTGTGCAGGTTTGTACTTTTCCTAAAGAGAGTTTACCCAGGAGAGTTCAAACGGCCCTTCCTTGAGTGACTCAAACAAGGCTACACTTGGTGATTTGTTGTTTCTAGTTACCAAATTTCACATCTCTAGGGTGCGTTGGTAGGTAGGCTAGAAGTTCAATGTGATTATGTTATGCTGCATGCACATGTGTAGTTGCACACATGTGTTTAAAAGTGTAAATTGTTCGCAGAATTTTACTTTTAAAAGGGGGAATAGGTCTAAATGTCAGGTCTGCCTGCTATTACTGTGATTAAGAAATTGTGTCAAGTGTACGCAGACTTTCTCAAGCTCAGCATGCCGGCTATTGTCGTGCTAATAATGCGGCACAGAGTGGCAATTGTTGTAGCTCTAGTTGTAGCTAGCCGTGACGGGCAAGCGCTTGGGTTAGGTGACTTAGGTCTGTGCGGGCATGCGTCACTCTAAAAGCTAGTCGGCAACTATCTAACGTGTTTAGGCAAGTCACGGACTTATCTGCATGCTATAACACGCTTCTGACATGCTCTATTTCATGGTGTGTGCAATCTACCTAATCATCTACCTTGTACACTAGCTAATGCCAGTCCCTCGCGGACGAATTCCGGCCGTAAACTCGAGAATAATCAGAGATATGTTTTGATAAAATTCTCGTGAATATCTGCTCTGGCTGTAAAAGTTTGTACTTTTTGCGGCGCGTGACGGTATTGCTCGAGGCGTAGACAGGACGCACACGTTAGGCCTGATGAGATCTATTCAGCTCCGCAACAGGTGTTCTAGAGCAATTTGAACGTGAAAGAAGTGCAAAGTTCTCTAACTGTCAGCGACAGCTACACGGCTCCTGGGCCTGAGCTAATCAGCTACGCGATCTGCGGGCTATCAGGGCGTTTTGTTGTTCTATTGAATATGGTGGCGAGTCAAGCAACGATTTATGCATGTGAAGTCAGCGTGGATAGAGGCGATAGCATGACAAGGTCGCACTCTACAGTATTTACTCTGTAGTACCTCGCAGCGTTTGATGATGGCGTGCCCATTACCCTGCGTGACGGTTGCAAACTTGCAAGGCAGACTCACTGGGTGGTTGACAAATGGGAGCAGACGATTTGAATCGCTTCCTGCCATAGCGCGTGTCCTCAAGTGACAATTCAACAGGGGGGGGGGGGCATAGTCGAGCGCTGGCTCACTGATCTCATTATCTTGCCACGAAATGCACAAGTGCCCCGCGGCAGTTGAAAATGCAGGCATCATCTTCAAAACGCGACCGTTGTTACCTGATTGGTGGGCGAGGGCGTGCATGCATTGATACGTACGGTAGTGAGCGTGGCGGGCCGCCTCAGTGGCGACTGCACCTTCGAGCGGTTGACATTGATATAGTTGCGTGTGTGCCCCGTTCAGCTCTAATCTCGCCTGTAGCGTAGCTGAGATAGTAACGGAAATACTACTACTCTCACTAACCGAGCATCGTAAGTGGTGAGTCACAAGTAGCACATACCATTAAGTGAGGTTCGCAAATGGAAAGTTGCGTACTACTTGCTACTACTCGCAAATAAATTCGTTGACCAGCGTTAAACTGTAGCTGCGGGCCACCGCAACGTACGGGTATTTATTTTCGTTTAATTAAGCTAGTGAATTATTGTGCGTAGGTGCGTATTATCGAGGTTGTATGCATCAGGATTATTTCTATGCATCATAAAAATTGTTTGTATAAATCATCATTGTTTGTTGTTTGTATGCATCATCACTGGTCATTGTTTGAATGCATCATCACTGGTCATTGTTTGAATGCATCATCACTGGTCATTGTTTGAATGCATCATCACTGGTCATTGTTTGAATGCATCATCATCATTGTTT
>NW_014577754.1:155266-158501 GCF_000485595.1 Priapulus caudatus | reverse complement strand
TCTCTCTCTCTCTCTCTCTCTCTCTCTCTCTCTCTCTCTCTCTCTCTCTCTCTCTCTCTCTCTCTCTCTCTCTCTCTCTCTCTCTCTCCCTTTTTCCCTCTCCTTTCTTGACCAGCATTACAGAGCTAATTTTAATCGTGGTGTTTGCGTGTAAGATCTATGCAGCCCACGACGTAGGCACATGCATTGCTAGGCTGTTTATGTGCGTGCGTGTGACGATGTGTGTTCATGTTGCCCTCCCTACCTGTGCAGGAGAAGCAACGCATTGAGTCGGTCGGGGGAGCCGTGAAGCCCAAGTCAGGCGTGCACCGCGTCGTGTGGCAGCGGCCGAAGCAGAACCACCGCGGTCCCATCCG
The DNA here is from genome assembly GCF_000485595.1 of Priapulus caudatus. NCBI lineage: Eukaryota > Metazoa > Priapulida > Priapulimorpha > Priapulimorphida > Priapulidae > Priapulus > Priapulus caudatus. The sequence goes on along the minus strand of NW_014577754.1, from coordinate 158,145 downwards.
CCGCAGCACCGAGCTCGATCACATTCCTTTCCTCGCCGTCGCACGCTCCCTCGGTGAGTGCCGTCGTGCAAATCACCCCCGAAACACCCAGCCAGCATTTTTTTTTATCGATTTCTACTACATTTCTACTACATCTTGAGGGACGCTGGGGTGGGGACGACCAGTGAGCTGGTATCATCACTGGTCATTGTTTGAATGCATCATCACTGGTCATTGTTTGAATGCATCATCATCATTGTTTGTATGCATCATCACTGGTCATTGTTTGTGGCATCATCATCATTGTTTGTGGCATCATTAAGGATGAGTGATACGACGGTCCGTGTACATGATGAACGATCGCTCTATATCTGCAGGTAACTGGGCGAAGACGGCTTCAGGGTTTCCTAGCACGGCAGGCACCACCTGCAGCATCTGCTTCATCAAGAACAAGAAGGTGTACATCGGACACGTCGGCGACAGTGCGATTGTACTCGGTGAACGCGAGCCGAACAGTACCAGCTTCACGGCACGCCGGCTTACCAACGACCACAAACCAGAACTACCTGAGGTAAGAACCATTCTGCTATATAGCACTAATAGCAGGGCTACCGCTGGCGTACGCCCCCTCCGCGAAATACGATAAATAAATAACAGCTTGGCAATTTTACTACATTCAGTGGCGAATACAAATGGCGAATGATTTAGCTGCTCACAAAATTACGATTGAATAATAAAATCGTCAAATTGCAGTGTCGTGTAAGTATTAACGAATTCCGTAACCTAGTCATATTTTAAACTGACCTTTCAATAAAACAACCTAGTTTTGTGTACGCTAAACTACATAATTTTATTTTTACGTCTTCATACACCTATTTTCCCATACCCATCACCTGTTTATGCCTCGCTTAGCACATAAAATATTATGATAAAGTGCTATAGTTTTTCTTTGGTGGCTAAAAAATTTATTTAGTGGCTCAAACTTTACAACATCCAGAGAGAGCCCTTATTATAATAATAATGATTAATGTTGTTATAGTTAATCTAGTAATAAATTCTAATTAATATATAACTTTAAAAATAAAGAAGATCCAGCTCAGTGCTGGTCGTCCCCACCGCGCAGCGTCCCCAGCACGCCCTGATCCACATTAGACTCGCACCAGCCGTGCACTGGTCGCCCACGCCCCAACCGCGTCCCCCACAACGGCCCAACCTGATCCCCATCTAGACTCCACGATCTCACGGTCGTCCCCACACCCCTGATCCCAACATCAGACTCAACAGGCAGCTTGCACTGATCGTCCGCCACCGCAGGCGTTCCCAAACCCTGATGACCACATTTACCAGACTCACCAGTCGACTTGGTCGTGCCCCACCCCAGCGTCCCACTACAACCCTGATCGCCCACATTCGACTCACCAAGCTCACTGCGTCGTCCCCACCCCAGCGTCCCCACGAACCGCCTGATCCCACTATTAGACCTCACCAGCTCACTGGTCGTCCGCCACCCCAGCGTCCGCTCACAACCCTCGATCCCACATGTAGACTCACCACTCACTGTCGTCCCACCCCAGCGTCCCCACAACCCCTGATCCCACATTAGACATCACCAGAGCTCACTGGTCGTCCCACCGCCGAAGCGTCCCCGACAACACCTGATCCCACATGTAGACTCACCAGCTCCACTGGTCGTCTCGCACCCCCAGCGTCCCCACAACCCTGACCACATTAGACTCACAGGCTCACTGGTCGTCGCCCCAACCGTCCCCGCGTCCCGACGAACCCTGATGCCACATTAGACTCACCACTCACTGGTCGTCCCACCCCAAGCGTCCCCACAACGCCCTGATCGCCGACACTTAGATCTCACACAGGCTCACTGGTCGTCCCACCCCAGCGTCCCACCAACCCCTGATCGCCACATTTTAACCGCCAGCTCACTGGTCCGTCCCGTCACAACGGCCTGATCCACATTAAGACTCGCGTCACTCACTGGTCGTCCCCCCGCAGCGTCGCCTCAAGATGTAGTAGAACTGTAGTAGAAATCGATAAAAAAAAATGCTGCTGGGTGTCTTCGCGGGTTGATTCTGCAGCGACGGCCCTTCACCGAAGGGAGCGTGGCGAGCGAGGAAAGGAATGTGATGCGAGCTCGGTGCTGCCGGCGATGGGACCGGCGGTGGTTCCTGCTTCGCCGTAGCCACAGTCGACGCGGTGCACCCGCGGCTGACTTGGGCTTCACGGCCCCCGCCACCACCGACTCAATGCGTTGCTTCTCGCTGCACAGGTAGGGAGGGCACATGAACACAGGCATCGTCACACGCACCGCACCATAAACGAGCCTAGCAATGCATGTGCCTACGTCGCTGGGCTGCATAGATCTTACACGCAAACACCACGATTAAAATTCAGCTTCTGTAATGCTGGTCCAATGAAAGGAGGAGGGATAAGAAGGGAGAGAGAGAGAAGAGACGAGAGAGAGAGAGAGAGAGAGAGAGAGAGAGGAGAGAGAAGAGAGAGAGAGAGAGAGAGAGAGAGAGAGAGAGAGAGAGAGAGAAAGAGAGAGAGAGAGAGAGAGAGAGAGAGAGAGAGAGAGAGAGAGAGAGAGAGAAGAGAGAGAGAGAGAGACGAGAGAGAGAGAGAGAGCGAGAAGAGAGAGAGAGAGAGAGAGGAGTAGAGAGAGAGAGAGAGAGAGAGAGCGAGAGAGAGAGAGAGAGAAGAGAGAGAGAAGAAGAGAGAGAGGAGAGAGAGAGAGAGAGAGAGAGAGAGAGAGAGAGAGAGAAGAGAGGAGAGAGAGAGCAGAGGAAGAGAGAGAAGACTGTGGAGAAGAGAGAGAGAGAGAGAGACGAGAGAGAGAGAGAAGAGAGAGAGAGAGCGCAGCTGCGTTAAGAGAGCCTGCCACG
>NW_014577754.1:129064-155241 GCF_000485595.1 Priapulus caudatus | reverse complement strand
TCCGCACCCGGGATGCGCGTCCACCAACCCTGGATCCACAGTTAGATCTCAACCAGCACTCCCCAGCTGAGGTCTCGTCCCACCCAGCGTCCCACAAGCCCTGAATCCCACGATTAGACTCACCGAGCTCGCTGCGACTGAGGTTTCGTCCCCACAAACCTGTGGATCGCCACATTAGACTGCGCAGCTCACTGCCTGTGTGGTCCCCCCCGAGCGTGCCACAACCCGCCTGATCAATTAGACTCAACCAGCTCACTGCGGTTCGCTTCCCCACAACCCTGATTCCCGCACATTGACTCACAGCTCCTGCGCTTGGCGTGTCCTCGACGCGTCCCAAACCTTGAGTCCCTAATAGCGACTCGCCATGCTCCGCGCTGGTCGTGCCGCACAACCCCGTGATCCCCAACACTTAGACTCACCAGCTCATCTCGGCGTCGTCGGGCCGACCCCAGTCGCTCCCACAACCCCTTGATGCCCACATTAGACGCTCACCATGCTCTACTGGGTCGTCCCCAGCCCCAGCGTCCCCACAACCGTCCTGGAAGTCCGCGACATTAGACTCGCCACGCGGCTCGACTGGTCGTCCCCACTCCAGCGTCCACAACCCCTGTGATTCCAATTACGAGCTCACCAGCTCACTGGTCGTCACATAGCCGCCTGAGTCCCACAGCATCAGGACTCACCAGCTTCATGCTGATCCGTACCCACCACGCCGGCTTGCGCAAATACCCTCTGAGTTCCCGACATCGTGACTCACCAGCTCCTGGTTTTCGGTACCCGCACGTCCCAGTCGTCCTCCACAACTCTGATTCCCACATTTAGACTCACCAGCCTCAGCTGTCTGTCCCCACCCGAGCGTCCCCACAACCCTGCATCCCACATGTAGACTCACCTAGCCTCACTGGTCGTCCCACCCCAGCGGCGTCCCACAACCCTGATCCCAATTAGTATTCAGCCAGCTCTAGCTGGTCGTCCCCAGCCCAGCGTTCCCCAGCAAAACCCCGTGATCGCACTGATTAGACTCACCAGCGTCACTGGTCGTCCCCACCCCAGCGGTCCTACAACCACCTGAATCCCACTCATTAGATCTCACAGTCTCACTGGTCGTCCCCACCCCGGAGCGTCCCCAAACCCCGCTTTGATCCCACATTAGCAGCGCTCGTGACTAGCCACGATGGTGTTGGCTCCGCACGCCCAGCGTCCCCACAATCCCTCTGATCCCAGCGTATTAGAGCTCAGCCCAGCTCCGTCAAGGGGTCGCGGGGCGGTGACGAGAAGGTTGTCCCACAGTCCTCCAGGCCGCGGTCCCAGGCAACCTTCGGCGCTCGGAATCGATCCTCACATTAGACTCATCCAGCCTCACTGCGTGTCGTTCCCGCCACCCAGGCTGTTCTTTTTGCCCACAACCCCTGATCGCATCGAGGCTGTCAGGATGGTCTTGGCTTTCGAGGACACTGCAGCCTGGTTCGTCCCACAGACCCCGCACACGCTCGGGGCTGTCGCCACATGGTAGACAGGCACTAGAACAGTCTCAAAGCTGCTCGCGTCGGCGCGTGGCGCTGTCCCCGCTCCGAGAGCCATCTTCCTAGGCACTGGCGAGGTGCGGGGAAGGCCATAGCAAGCTTCGTAACGGCTCTCGGCTACGCGTCGCAGACGGAGGCTGCCGGAGTTTCAGGCCATGCTGTGTGTTGCGTGCCATGCGCATTTCGTGTCACGCGCGCTCACGTTGGTTTTTGGCGCCAAGACAAGTGCCAGCGCGCTCTCCCGTCTTTAAGTGACTCTGATTTGTGTTCCGACTGTTAGAAAGTGACGGTTACGGGGGTTGAGCTGCGTGGTGGATCGCGCGAGCTGATTGGACACAAAAAAATGCGCTGGGCTGGGTGGCTCTGTTCATCCGGTAGCTGTCTCACATAGAATACCTCCAGTCGCGTGTGTGTCTTCCTTGGTCTCATGCTGGCCAGTTACATTTTTTTTGTCCCGCTGCATCAGCCACCGTCGCGCCCTGGAGGCGCGCCGTACCGCCCGCTCGTTGGTGAATATCCCAGCGGCCGGTTCGTGAAGCACGGCCGGGCCGCGTTACCCACATGTTACATAGCTGCTCTTGCGCCCTAATGCTAGTCTGGGTGGTAGAGAAGCTAACTTTGGCGCCCGAACGGCCTCTCTGGACATGATTCTGCCGGCCGGGCGGCAACGACCCCCCATGCCGTCACCTTCCCCCTGGCAGTGTAGTCGTGCTTGATCCGCTGCACTCCGCCGACCGGCAGGGATGTCGCACGGCGCCAAGTTACAAACCCTGCGAGCTGAAGCGCTGCGCGGATGGCGATCACGAGATTCAGGGGGGATGTCTTGTATTAGAGTCCTAAAACCTGGCGTGCTTCATTACTCCGCTAACGTCCGAACGAACCTAACACAGTAATCCTACACTACCTGAGCTCTGATTAAACCCATATCTAACCGCTAACAGGTATCAAATAGTGATCAGGAGTTACGGTTCCCGGAGGGCATACGCGGCCGTTACCAGGGTGACGTCTTCGCGGGCAATTACCCCTCGGCCCCGGGGACGTGCGGCATAAGACGCCTATGCAGCCCGTCTAATGAAGCCGTCGCAGACTCTGCGCGGCAGTAGCAAGGAGCTTCAGCGGTGTCGCCTTGTTCGGTTGAAGAACGTAACTTGTGGCCGGCATAGAGCGGACGCGATTGCCGCACATCCTCAACGCTTATGCGGTTCCCATGGGAAAATACCTGTTGGGTGCTCATCCGTACTGCGTCCTATTTTGCTTAAACCCGGACCCTTTTTTTCTTTTTTCGCACTGATTGTTCACAATGAGTAAGGTTTAACATCGATGCAACATGCAGTAATTAGTAAAACATAAGCAATGTGCAATAGAATTGTAAGTCACACTCTCGAAACAATCTGTAACGGTAACGCTCCGTTACTGGAAAATATACAAGTCTCAATTGTAGTATCGGTTAGACTCACAATATTAATAATTTGTTGCGATTATTTGTCCGCTACTGTCACGTTGGTCTTATTTAATTTTATTTATTATTCTGTACTTATGTTTTTTTATTTCGCTTTACGCACGCATTATTTTCGTGTAGTACATTTTCTCTTTCCTGCTTGCCAGCGAAATACTCTTATCTGCAGTAGGCAATCAGTCTACCTGTTACATCTGTAGTTCACAGAGCATACATGAAGGTATGATAGCTAGCTTTAGCGAACATCCTGTTTGTCCAACAAGGCCAATGATTGAGTGGCAGACTATAAATACTAAGTGTCGTAATATAATGCGCGGCGGATAGTGAAATAGCTTGAGATTTGTCCAGTGCTTCGCGCGATGAACGTATGTCCATAATCATACTCGCCGGCCCCCTCGGGATCGATAGGAACGCATACATCGAGCTAGCCGATAGACAACGACATTGCGATGAGGCACGGCGCGCAAACGAGACACAACAACACAACACACAACACACACAACACAATCCACACACGCAACCCACGTTTCACACACCGACAGGCACGAACTACACACACGCAAAGTATCACAGCAACCACACACACAACACACCCAGACAATACAACAAACACGACACACACGCACGCTGCGATCGGACGCATTGAAAATATTTGGAATTAAGTCTTTTCAGTGATACGCGGTGGAAAAAGATTGTATACCTTCATCTCCGTATTGCAGCGGACATCGCTCGGGTGTAGTGTGAGCGCATAGCATGAGGTGCGGTTATGAGGGGAAAGAGGAGGAGGTGGGTGAGGACGGGGAGGTGCGGGAGGGGGGACGGGGAGGAGGTGGAGGCGGGGGAGGGGGAAGAGGGTAAACGAAGAGACCGCCGCAGTCGTTTGGGATGATGCAACTCCAATGGCTGTTAGCGTAATTCTTTTCCAATGTTCTTAATGCAGTTATACAGTGTATTTTTTCTGTCGTATTCTTGATATTTCGGGCTAAGGAACAGTTCCACGAGGTTCGTGGCTTGCGTCGGCGTTTTCGCTTCCGCTCAAACGTCCCCGCGGTAGTCCAGATCTAGGATTTCCCGCTCGCGGCCATTTAGGGAAGGATTTTGTCCGAGCTCTGTGGTGCTACCACTTCAGTGGTGTGGTTGCGGTGTGTGTAAAGAGTAGTAAGCGGGGTCCTAATAGCTAGCGAGATTAAGAATATAAGTGATAAGATGGATTGAGAGAGAGGAGCGAGAGAGAGCGAGCAGCGAGCTGAGGGCGAGAGAAGAGATATAGCGAGAGAGAGCAGCAGAGTAGAGAGAGAGAGGGGAGCGCATCAGAGAAAAGAGAGAGAGGAAAGAGCGCGTACGCGCGCTGGGAACACGAAGCTGAGTCAGGGGAGAAAAGAGAGCGCGCGTTGGTGCAATGCAGTGGCTGCGAGTGAGTAGAGGTGGGATACACTACACCACTGACTATTAAATGCTATCCCGTCTTGCCATTACCCGAACCAAATTTAGTCCGGCTTTTTTGGCGAAAGCTTCCCGTATAGGATTTGCATTTTAGAAGACGTTCGGCTACTGTTTGCCACGACGACACGTTTTCTTGTTCAAGCTAGCGCGCGGGCGCCGCCGGCCGTGCGCTCATCGATACGTGTTCGCGGCTCGGCCCTGCTGCGGCCCACGCCCGGTACGGAGCCAGTCACATTGCCGGGGCTCTCGTGTTCCAAGAGAGACCTGAAGGCGTTCGCCCCGTATACCCGATACCGGCCTCTCCTCGCCTCCGGGGGACGACCAGTGAGCTGGTGAGTCTAATGTGGGATCAGGGGTTGTGGGGACGCTGTGTTCGGACTCAGCTGGGGCCGCCCAAGTAAGTGAGTAAGTGAGTGAGTGAGTTGAGCTGTAGAAAAGTCCATAGAAGTTAGTCCAGCTCTAGGGTTGCCAGTCGTGGACTGGGAGGGGGTGTCAGGCAGCTACTATAACGTAGAGTTTGACTGTGAATGATAGCACTATGATTGCAAACTGTGTGACGCGGCTTCACCTGACCCCACTGACCTCTGACCTCTGGTGTCGGCAGGCGATCTGTGGAGCTACGACTACGCGCGCGGGGAATTTGCCGTCTCGCCGGAGCCGGACACGCACGTGCTGGCGATCGAGCACTCTCGCCACCGCTGCCTGATCCTTGCGTCCGACGGCCTGTGGAACATGCTGAGCCCGCTGTCAGCGGCTGCCGTCGTCGAGCAGGCTGAACGCATGGAGGAGGAGCAGTACTGGCAGAAGTCCAACGGTAGCAAGGTAGGTGTCGCCACGTGCTTGTCTGAGGTGGGGCTGCCACCTGACCACCTTGCAGATTGTTTAGCTGACTTGGGTTTTTTTTCCGCGGGTTACGCGGAATCATAATGAGATCATTCCTCTTCCACAGGCTTCCTTCCCGAACATTAACCCGTCCTGCATGCTCGTGGACAAGACAATGGGGCGCTGGCGCAAGCGCAACTTGCGCGCAGACAACACGAGCGTCGTCACGGTGATGCTGGATCCGCAGGGACCGTCGCGCTCCACCGTCCTGCAGCGACACCTCAACCTGCTGGTAAGCGCCCCCTACCGCAACGCCCCCTACCGCAACGCCCCCTACCGCAACGCCCCCTACCGCAACGCCCCCTACCGCAACGCCCCCTACCGCAACGCCCCCTTCGTCACATGTCTTCCATGGCCACGTTGCAGTCTCATACTTTTTCGTCGATCCGTGTACAGTGATTAAAAAGTTGTACGCGTAGTGTACGTACATGTGTTATGTATACTGGAATATGTGTTATGGATACTGGTTGTTAGTGGAAGAATTGCTAGCTGGTGTGAGTTGAACTCATCATTTGTGGTAGCTGGATATCGCCTGTAGTCACTGGTAGTTGACCTGACCGTCGTCGTGTGCATTGCAGCGTCTGAGGAAGAGGAACGGATCGCTCAGTACGAGTCACCTCGTTCTCACGGACCCTTCCTCCACACCGAAGCCAAAGACTCCCCCGCAGCTGCCGCAACCCAACACACTGTGGCACTCCGCGCCGCGCATGGGCACTTCCAGTCTACTAGGTGAGCGACCCAGCCCTGCTTCCCATGTACATGTGACAAGCATTTGCTGTTCCTCCATTTAGCGTTGCTGCTACTGTTGTGTCATAATTGATGAGGTTATGCAGAGTATAGGTAGAGGCAACACTTGGGTGAGTGAGCCTTCCATCAAGCAGTAACAGTGAGTGAGTGTTGTATATAAACTTGGGTAATGCGTATACGGTCATGTCATGGGCACCGTTCTCGCGTGTGACGATTGCTTAGTTACCATGTTCGCTGGTTCTTACAGGTGCACATAAGAAATTTGCCGATAGCGAACACTCCGCATTTTCGCGGAATCCCTTCTCAGCGACCGTCCTACCACCACGTGGCAGCACCGTCGATGCTAGCGAGCAGAGTGCGTCGTTGCGGTCGAGCAGTGAAGGTGACCTCCTGCCCCCCATGCCGCCATGCGTCAATCCCAACGGGCCAATCACCGGCGCCACCTGTGAGCAGCCGCCAATTCCCGTTGCCGTGGCGACAACGCGGCAGACGACCGTGGACGTCGAGGCTCCAGGCGACCGCACGGACTCGCCGCCGCAGCCAGCAGCGTTCTGTGTCTCAGCGAGCGGTGGCGGCCCCACACGCGACGCAACGCTCGTTGCCGAAGTCATCACGGTGGACGCGTCGCCGGCACCAGGGGGCGCCGGCAGTCCCGTCCGCCCGACGGCCGTCAACAAAGTTATCCTTCCTGCAAAGTACAAGCAGCGGCTGGAGGCGAGGGCTGCAAGCGAAGCCAGGTTGTCGTCCGGGTGCGGGACACCACAAGGTGGCGCCGCCGTCGTCGCGAAGCCGCTCACTGACCAGGACTGGACGTGGAACATCGACTTTGACTGCGGGGAGATCGTTGAAATTGAGCGCGAAGAGGAGGAGAAGGCGACGACGACGACGTTAGAGGAAGCACGGGACGTCGTCGCTGCGTCGCCTCGCCTCAGCGCCCCCTGTCAGGGACGCGGCGTCGCACCGACGATGCCCGGGAGGGTGGGGGCGCCGGCGCGGCGGCTGGCGCGCTCGCGGACGCTGGGCTGTGCGGTGGAGGCGCGGCAGACAGCCGGGGCGACGCACACGCGCCGCATGGTGCTGCGCCAGAAGAGTGTTGCCGGCGTGAACAGCGTCATGAGCCGCGTGAGTGACTACGTGATGCGGCGTGACGCTCCCCCTGCTGGCTGCGAGCCGGTGCGCGTGTTTGCCGCGCACAACTCGGAGGACAAGCGGCCGGCGCTGTCCGCTGGCTGCAGCACTGCGGCGCGGAAGGCCTGCAAGCGTAAGCTGTCGCACGCGTCGCAGGAGGCTGTGCCAGCGAAGCATCGCGTCACGCGCTCACTCATCGCCAAGACAACCGGCTGCAACGACGCAGGCAGCGGCGGCCGTAAGCTCACCAAGAAACCCAGTCTGCTGCAGCTGGGACGGCAGAAGCTGCTGCGACTGACGACTCGCTCCAAGTACAACCTGCACTGAGAGCGGTGCGCGTCACGTGTCACGCAGGTTTCCCCCGCGCCGCCGCTGTCACCGATTCTTCAGGCGGCTTTGGTATGTAAAGCGATACGGTAACACGAAAAACGTCAAACACAAGAACAGAGGGCGCTGCTTCAGTACTGCGATGCGACGGGCGTGGACAAGCAGAGCACTTCTACTCAAATTTACAGATTTTTAACATGTTAGGGGAGGGAGAGGCCGTCATACCGGCGCACAGGATCCTGGGTGTGTGTGGTCTTGTAATTTTGCGAGCAAGTGGGAAATTTTTGAGTTATATTTACAGCATAGCATAAAATGTGTGTGATGTGCATAGTAGAGTCTTGTTGGCAATTCATGAATATATTTTCATGTTAAAGAAGTAGGACGTGTTATTATATATTGAATCTTAGGGAAAATAGACCTATATCCCACCGCAGCGTCATAGGCAATTTTCCGACGCGATATTGTGATTAAAAGATGAGTGCAACTCGAGCGTCCTAAAGGTGTCTTAAATATCCTGGTTTTATCAATTCAAATGTACAGTCAGTTACACGTGATTTTGATGTTATGCGTCATGTTATTGTCGACAGACTTTAATTTTTATATTGAAACTAGCAGATATTTTGGGAAGTACAATTTTTAGGAATTTTACCTGAGATTAGCATGTACTTGGACAGCTGTAAATTGCATTGTACGGTAAATTTTTTAATTATTTTCTGCCACGTGTTGATTACCAATGTCCTGTGTATTATATAGGGTTTTTTGGTTTTTAGTCCTAATAATTTGTCAGCAGCTCTATAAAGTCTTTCTCTGTCGTGTTCGATCTCGGCGGACCTTATGTGGGCACGTCACCTGTCTTCCTATATGTATTGTGCATGTTTTTTATGATAGCCTGAGGCTTGTGTGTATGTGTGTGTGTGTGTGCGTGACTGTTTTGATTGTGCCTAGGGCCCTAGGCTATATGTTAATGATTTTCCTGCAACTAGGTTACTGCTAAAAACGTATGTATGTGAGTCTAGTGTTGAGCGTGATGGAAAATAGGAAGGGTGCAGATGAAATATTGATGAATGATGAATATATGAATATATGTCAAATATAAAACAAAATATAGATATATGTCAAATATGAATGAATGATTGCAGATGAGCAAGTGTGAATGTAGCTGTGCCCGTGCGTCACGTGTGGCAGCCTCCCTCAGAACAGGGTTACAGGGGTTATAGAAAAGGGTTAAGTTGCACACCTTGCAATTACCAAGTCGACCACGTGAGTATAATAATTATATGTACTGTCTGTAATAAGTGCAAATAATCCGTCACATTGTACTGTAAAATGAGGACTATTTTTGTCAAATATTATCAACTCATTTCTGGACCATTTTCACTTTAGTAATTCGTGCATGTAGTTGCAACATTAGAATTTAATAATATACAATGTATAATCACTGAGCTGTATTGTTTTGACTATTTATGAGTGAAGCTAATACTATTCACACATCATTTTTACATTCAAATAAATTGTAAAGCCATCCAAAATATTTTTGTAAGTAAACTCCAAATTATGCTGAAATTAAAAGAGATTATTTTTAATCCCACAAGTCTATTTTGACCCATAACCCATACCAGATGGAAACAAAGAGACAGAGTTGAAATATCATTACAAAATTGGATTTATTCCATTATAAAATTATACAACAAAGCTATGATGGATCTTCCATTAACTAATGTGGTCGCTGTATCTGTAAAGCATATGATCAGTGAATACATATATTTAAATTTCGTTTCTTTTGGCATTTTGGGATTCAATTTGTAATAGCTGTCAATATCATGATTTTACATGTAGGTTCGCTCGTCAGACAACATTATAGCAAATCAAGTAAGTAAGCATTTACAATGCAAGCATAGAGTAGCCTCCCTGTTTGGACACTGCATCTGCGTAACAACTCGACTAACTCGCACCCAATCTTGATTGCCGGATACATGTAAATTGTGCTCAGTAGCTGTTTCCAGGCATCGTTAGTGCCTTATCCATGAAGCGTCTCTTTGCAAAGCACAGCCACCACTGTAATGGAATAAGGGCCAAATAGCATTACGAACTATAAAGTGCTAGACCAAATCTATATTGATACACCATAACCCCCGGGGAAGGGGGCACCCCCTACAAAATAGGGTAGGTGTGTGTCCATTGAGAGATGAAATGGGAGGCTCCGGTACTAACTCAGCACATTGAAATGGGGGTCTCCGGAACAAGGGTTAGCTGAAAATCATGATGCTCCAGAACTGGACATGTTTGCGAGAGGGGGTCTCCGGAACGTGCGGAAAAAAGGAGGACCTATGCTCCGAGATGGGAAATATGTGAAAAGGGGGGTCTGGTGCGGGTATTTTGAGGTGTGCGCACACCTACCATGGACTATATAGGGAGTGCCCCCCACTCCGGGCCATAACCCATATCAGGTGCTGTCTTCCCCTTTGATGTGCTTGACGTATGCACACGATTGCACATAATTAATTCCAAAATAGCCCACCTACCTTGGTAGGTTTGTCCGTAACAGGATCAAAGACTTTCTCGGACACCCTCACGCCCGTTTCTTGTCGGATCTGTAGGATGTACAGACGCATCGTCTCTGCAAGAAACGGACACGCGTCGGAATGAGGTGGGATTGAGCGCGAGTCAACAAGCATTCCATGATGGCAGCTGTACTAAACCACATCAGAAGTCATGGCAGAATCTGGTGAAGCAACAAACCAATTAGAACAAGGGTCGAGTTGGCAAAATCTGAGAAATCTGGGACATTCTTTTGACAGGGGGCGCCACTAACTACGGTGAGCGTCACCTTCTTCATTGCGGTCAGCGGGTCGAGCAAATATTCCGTTAAGCGGGAATCCAGCCTCGCCTGGAATGTCGAAGCGCTGCAGAGCGAGTGTGTGCATCTCCTTGAGCGCCTGATTCTTGGAGCCGCACTGTAAGCAGACTACATAATTACACCCGGCCGTTGTGACGAGATCGCGTGATCCGCGTAGATCTGACCTTGTGACGAGATCACGTGATCCGCGTAGATCTGACCTTGAGATTCAGCGGTAGTTATGTCGGGGAAATATCTGGACTGACGGCAATAAGCATTGCTCGGTTAAAGCCGTAGTAGTATACGAAACTCGTGACTAGTTTTGAACATCGTGTGTAACATCGTAGCAGCTCTTTACTGTGCAGTGGGATGAATAGGCTATAATTGCCTTACACACGTGCTAAAGAAAAGCTTGTAGCCCGACATGATCTGTACACTCACGCAGAACCCAAACACTCATTGTAATGTAAGGAGCTACCAGCAGTCATGAAGACGGTTGTTAACTTATCACAATGTACACCCGTAAGGCATGTATGCATGTAACGGATCTAGGCTACAGGCACTCACCTTCTGCAACTTCTTTAAAGTCTCTGTGATGTAAAGTGTTATATAAATAAGGGTCCTATCTGCTTCACTCTGAAACGGAAAGGGATTGATGTTTGTTTCTTTACCGCAGAACATATAAGATGCGTGAACCACACTAACACACCATCCTCATGACATCAGCTTGTTCTGTCATCGATTAGAAAATTGCAAATTATGTCTATTTGTACTACGTACCTTTATTTCATAATTTCTGAAGAAGACATTTGCTTTGAAGAAGTAGATAGCCTCATCAATGATATCCGAGTCACCAGCTGTGAGAGAAATAATCATATTACTAATATCATGAACATCTCTCTCTCTCTCTCTCTCTATATATATATATATATATATATATATATATATATATATATTAGAATATTAATTAATATTAAATATTGATAGAGTATATAGATATGTACATGTTAATACATATTACCTGATTAAACAAAAAAAATAATCTGGCCAATCACAGACAGTGCTATTATCACTTATATATTTTATAGTAGCAAATAGCTACAAGTTATTCTCAGAGCTACACCAGTCATAGGGGAGGGGGAAAGGAGGGGGCTCTAATAGCAAAAGCAGTTCAGTCCTTTGTTAACAGTCAACAAATCCATGTTTAACCCTCCTCTTGAGGGTCAAAAGGTTATCCGACACTTACTCTTCGCATGTCAGCGGAAAGTACATTTCATGGTCCTTTTAATAAAGCCATAAAAATGGTAGGTCACCGCTGAAACAAAATTTTTTTCAATCGCTCCGTTAGACCATGTCCTCAGAAAATGTGTAAAATCGGCGCCTGTCCCGCCATTGACCTTTGACCTGTGACCTCCAATTTCGACACAGTGATGGCTTTTCCTACCATGATGCTATACACCAACTATACGAGCTAGGTCAAGCGTTTAGATTTGTGCCGGCAATCTGCATTTCCTCCTATACCTTAAGTTAAGGAGGAAATGTTCCCCTTCTTTACACCCTTTGACTCCCCAAGCTTCGACATCCCCCAACTCGTATTCGGATTATACCGCCCACGTCCCGAATATCGTGACGCGTACGTCGAGCCATTTAGATTTGTGCCAACTGTTGCGGATGGACGGACGGACGGACGCACGCCACATGCACGCACGCACGGACGATCATGCGATTCTACAAGCTGCACCTGACTTTGTCAGATGAGCTAAAAATATAACAAAACGACAGTTGGTGTACTTAAACTACATCCAGCTGCATACCTTCTTTAGGTGCCGGACCCTTGAACTGTGTCTTGAGAGGCAGCATGGCCATGTTACCTACCTTAAGCGTAGACGTCAGGCTTGAATGGTATGCCTGCATGTGCAAAAACCGATTAGGTCATTACATCTAATACATACACATATAGAGTAGCGGGAGGAGAAAGGAGGGAGAGAGAGGGCTGGAGCTAAGGAGAGAGAGGAGAGAGCTTAGAGGGTAAGAGGAGAGAGAAGAGAGAAGAGAAGAGCAGAAAGGGAGACGAGGAGGAGCAGGCAGGGAGGAGGACGAGAGAGGAGGGAGAGAGTAGGTGAGATACGAGGAGAAGAGATAGGAGACGAAGAGGAAAAGGCTAGGAGCGTAAGTAGACGAGGAGAAACAGAGTAGGAGAGGTGAGGGAGAGGGAGAGCTAACGGCTTGTGACCTCGGTGTCCTACGCTCTTGCTACAGGGCTATATGAGCAGCAGTGCTAGAAAGCAGCAGTGAACCTTTGCAGCATGGCAGACTAACTGGTAACCCATATTTAATTCATTCATGGTTGCGTAATTGTGTTTTTGGTTTGTTTGTATTAGAGAAAACTCCCTTAACCTGATCAGACCACAGTAACTTCAGTTTTAATTTCCCAGGGTGGTCAGGCTTTATCAGTAACGTTTATCTTGCCACAGGACAAACATTTCTTATTGTATCACATGGCCACAGCTGTCTGCATGCCTAAACCCAGCAGCTGTCATCAAATTAGCTTTGTGATGCCGCACGCAAAGAGCCACACGGTAGAGCTAAGTAACATAGTATATATATATATATATATATATATATATATATAGATATATATATATATATATATATATATATATATACTACGCGAGAGAGAGAGAGAGACGTAGAGAGAGAGAGAAGAGAGAGAGAGAGAAAGAGAGAGAGGAAATAAATAAAACCGTTACAGATATCAATGAGGTCCATAACATGACATTATGACAGAGATGCAAGTAAATTCAACTTGTCGAAGAAAGATAATCACAGAAAAGACATCAAGCACGAGGAAATTCACTAAAGATCTATGCAGAAGAACCACAACATCAATAAGGAAATATTTTACTTCAAGAATTGTACCCATCTGAAACAGTCTACCTGAAGCGATAGCGAATGCACCCACAAAAAACTCGTTCAAAAAGATAAGACTTAAATAAATTTTGGGTACTCAAGAATACTATATGACATTTTAATGCAGACCATCAGAATGTGGCAACAGAAATACACTATGGTAGTATGGAATGACTTAATTGTAGAGACTAGTACTGGTGAGGAGCACTAATGGACCTGTACCAGAAACAAAATGCTAATTAA
Source organism: Priapulus caudatus (assembly GCF_000485595.1). NCBI lineage: Eukaryota > Metazoa > Priapulida > Priapulimorpha > Priapulimorphida > Priapulidae > Priapulus > Priapulus caudatus. The sequence continues at coordinate 141,746 of NW_014577754.1, read as the reverse complement.
AAGTAATGCTAAGTAATAACTATATTGGTTAGCTAGTATGTACTAAGCTACTGTTACTAGTACTCGAACTACGAGTGGCATTTGTACTCTAGTAGTATAGTAGTAGGTGTCTGACTAGTGCAGTGCTAGTTGTAGCGCGGGAGAGGGCGGTCAATTCCATGACAAGCAGTGCTCGAAATAAGCGTTGTCCGGTTGTCGAGACAACGCAGAATTTGTGCCGGACAACCTAGCCAGTCTGAGACATTGTCCGGTGGACACACAAGAAAAAAGTTGACGAAAAACGACTTTATTTATGTTTTCTCAGGGGTTCTCCATGATGCACTTAATAGCCTGGGGCCCGCATTAATCTATGGTGTGGGAAAGCAACGCATACCAGCTGCTTTTCCAACACTGGTATATGTCAGGTTTTCTGATTTATGAGAGGTGAACTCGATTTGGAACAGCAAACAGCAAGTTCACCCCTACATTTTGGTATTTTATTCCGCATTATTTTTTGAATTTTCCGATGGCCTTTGCCCATGCAAACAAACAGACATGGCAGTGGGGATTCATGTTGATCCGAAAGTTCAAAAAAAGAGAATTGTTGTAGTCAGAATGAAGGCTGTACATGTACCTCAAAAGTGCTGCAAATACGCATCTCCTGCGATCTACATTTATCAAAATTTCTGGGAGGAACCCCCATACCCCCCCCGCTTGGTTTTCCCCTCCTTGAATCCGAGACCCGCCACTGAACAATACATATCTTGGGAGCAGAGAACAAGGAACAAATGTCGCCTTTTCCATGGCACCCAAAACAAAGATTGCAGAGAAGGTAGATGACTGTAGGTGGAGAGGGGAGCGAGGAGCCATTAAATATTAAGTCATCACTATTTTGCGGCAGTTTGCTGTTTTTGGCCACCCTTGTTAAAAAATCCTGGCTACACCACTGTTTTTGGGTGTTTTCTGACGCATATTATTATGTGATTGAAATAGGAGATTTGGGGATATTTTTTTGGGACAACCAGAAATTGTTGCGGACAACGCCTGATTGATGCCTGGGTTGTCCGCAGGACAACCACATTTTTTTCTTATTTCGAGCACTGCAAGGTGTGGTGTTGTCCCCGGGGGTCACTTATATATGCCGGTATTACCCCATGTGAGTTCCAAATTTTGCGGTTAGGGGTGTTTTCAACTTCTAAAGCGGGCCCGCGCGCGGAGCAAATAGGCCCCCTTTAAAAAGGCTAATCGCAATAAGCCTCGGATCGTTCAAGTCAAGCACCGCGCCCGCAGTAAGCCCCCCTCACGGGCCCCCTCCATTCCGCTCCACTCTTTGCCCTCCACTTGTCTGCAAGACCTCGCAATAGGGGGTAGGGTCCGGGTAGGACTCTTTCATTGTGTATGCAATAGGGGGTGGGAATATTTTCATTGTGTATGCCATACACCCATTGACAGTTTAACACTGCGCATGGCGCTTAGTCTAAGGTCAAAGGTTCGGAGAGGAGTTTCCGTCCGAAAGCGCGAGTAAAATGCGGCGAAACAATGGCGTTAACGTGTAGTGTGAAGGCTGCTCAAACGGATCGTATTGGCTTAAGAAAGACTTTTAGAGCATGCATTGACCATAATTTCAATGTATCAAGTGTCATGTCACATCAGGTCATCCATTATCGGTGCTCTATTCCTGCTACATGCACTGTTTCTCGACACAAAGGTGAGCGACCTGCGTATGCAAGGCAGGATAACCATCGAGATAAACAATATGGCGGAGTTTACTCGCAATCCGGGCTTCTCGCGGAGATGCTAACTAATGGCGCAGACACAGAGCGCAGAACGTCAATGGTTATAGGGGTGGTATCATTCTTCAATTGTGTCTGCAATAGGGGGTAGGGTTTTCCAATGTGCAGTTTCGCACTAGGGGGCCTATTATTTTTAGTGAGAACGCACATGGGGTAATACCGGCATATATATGACCCCCCGGGGGTGTTGTCATACATAGACTCATAGTCATACTAGTCATACGCTATACTGATTGGGTGTGAGTCACAACTGACACTGTGACTGAGACAGTGACAGTGTGGTATGTGGACGTGAGTGCGTGACAAACAAACTGTTAGCGATGACAAGCACAGTCAATTGCGTCGAAAGGCGGAGTCTAAGCGAAACAAATGTAACAATTACTCAGATAGACATTTTTGTACTTACTGGCATTGTGATCTCTTTTGATACAAATATTAACAACTCTCCGAAACACAACACCCTTTCCTGTACAGTAGTGCCCTCTAACGCGAAACGGCACGAAAATATCTGTGAAAGAGGCAGCACCGTACTGTCTTGCTGAGAGCAAGGAGCTAGACGCCAGTGACTATGTTGTAAATGTCGTGTGTAAATAATCGTTCGTTCAGTTGGACACGCTGTTGCGCGCGTGTTTGAACTTATGAGCATGATCGATGTATTCTGCTAGTCTTTTATTTATAATTCACGGTAGAATATGCGTTATGCCCAGTTAGTAATCGGTCCTGCTGGCAGCGGAAAGGTAAATAATAGTGCTAGCTCTACTACTTTTACTGTTTTAGTACTACTCAGCCTCTACTCTCTACTAGTACTAGTACTACTACTAGTACTACTACTAGTACTAGTACTACTACTAGTACTACTACTACTACTAGTACTACTACTACTACTAGTAGTAGTACTCACTAGTACTAGTACCTTCGGCAACTGTACGCGGCTATAGTATCTAGAGTAGAGCTAATAAGGCATTGCAAGAGACTTCGTGCAAGAGCAACTCATTTGTTTTCATTGCTCCTGATCACTTGCACTGGAACTCGCCAGTCAAAGGGTCGTTGTCGTAACAGGTACTACAGATATGTACCGCGAGTACATATCTGTATACACAAATGTACCTGACCAATGTTGTTTCTACATAACCGTACCGCTGCGCTCCATTTACGTACCTCGGCGGGAAGTATCGTGAAGTCGCGTGGTATTGTCGTAAAAGCCGGAAATCGGTCCAGCTCACCGTGGGTGTTGCTATCCCCCGGGCGTAGAGGGACGGTCACGTGATACAGTTGACGTATACTTCAAAATGATTACTAATACGGTAACGATAACTCCAACACCTCCAACGGGAAATCTTACACTAAATATATATATCTCGTAGCGCTTTATATAGGCGGTGTGATCCACAAAAATTAATCTATGGTGTGGGGACAGATATCATGATGCAAAAAACTCTAACCCTAACCCTAACCCTAACCCTAACCAGTAACCCTAACCCTAACCCTAACCCTAACCCTAATCCTAATCCTAATCCTAACCCTAACCATAACCTAATACTAATACTAATACGAATAATATTAATCCTAATACTAGTGCTGCCATCGTGCGGCGTCCCTCCACGCCCGGGGGATAGCAACACCCGCCGTTCGCGCCATGTGAATATATTCCCGCCGAGGTACGTAAATGGAGCGCAGCGGTACGGTTATGTAGAAACAACATTGGTCAGGTACATTTGTGTATACAGATATGTACCTCGGGTACATATCTGTAGTACCTGTTACGACAACGACCCTTCGTGCGCAACTGCAACGTGCAAGGGACCAGGAAAGAAGGGACTAAAGGGTTACAGAGCATGCACTGATGCAGGAGCATACACACAGAGAGCTAGTACATGCGAGAGCATGCAAGTACGGCAAATACTATAGTACAGTAAAACTCACATAAGTCGCCATCGCCTAACTCGTCAATTCGCATAAGTCGTCATGGAAATCAAAGTCCCAATTTTCTCTAATGATAAATCCATTAGAATATAGCCCCGCCTAAGTCGTCATTTACAAGTCGTCATTATGTACAAGTCGTCGCCCTCAGACATGCAGGTCCCATGTAATACAAACAACAGTAAAAATCCTATCTGTAAGTCGTCATCAGAAATGCGGATGGCACAGTGTATGCAGCCCAATGTACAGCGAATGTACATGCGTGCCAATTGCAGCTTTTTTCTCAATTCCAAGAAAGAGTTTTGCTGTCGCTCCCTCATACCAGCGGTGCCCACCCCCCCTACATATTCAGTAATGAACATGCATGCCCCATGCTACTGAAACAATCAGTGCACTCCCCTCACCCCCACCCACCCGTACTTGCTGTCCCAGCCCACAGGCACGTGCGCAGCCACGATGTGCATCGCCTCAGATACGGGTGTAGCCGGCTGCTTTGTAAGTCATCAAAATGACGATATACACGCATAAGTCATAATTTTGGCAACTTACACATAAGTCGACGAAATGACGACTTACGCGTATATCGTCATTTTCGTAAGTCGTCACAAAAATGCTGGTCTCAAAAGTGCCGACTTATGCGAGTTTTACTGTACTAGCATGACTTGTGAATATAGAACGGACTCACTCAGGCAGACTTGAGGAAACTGTACTACAAACACTGTGAATGTGCATAACCCTGCAACCTTCTTACAAAATCACTTGCTATATCGCACTTGACGCAGCTATAGACGTGTATGTGTATTTGTGTGTGCATGTATATACATGTATATATATATGTATACTGTATACGTGCGTGTGCATGTATTCCTGCATGCGTGTGTATGTGTATATAGGTACATATATATGCATGTGCGTGCATTCCTGCATGCGTGCGTATGTGTATATAGGTACATATGCATGTGCGTGCATTCCTGCATGCGTGCGTATGTGTATATAGGTAAATATGCATGTGCGTACATTCCTGCATGCGTGCGTATGTGTATATAGGTACATATGCATGTGCGTGCATTCCTGCATGAGTGTGAAGCACCATTTATATAGAGAACATGTTGGGCCTAACTTGGAAAAAATCTATGTCTTATACGCGGGTTTTTACTGGTATATGAATATATGTCAAATATAAACAAAATATAGATATATGTCCAATATGAATGAATGATTGCAGATGAGCAAGTGTGAATGTAGCTGTGCCTCGTGCGTCACGTGTGCAGCCTCCCTCAGAAGCAGGGTTACAGGGTTAGTAGAAAAGGTTAAGTGCCAGCACCTGCTGCAATACCAAGTCGACGGCACGGTGAGTATAATCAATTAGTATGTAGCTGTCTGTAAATAAGTGCAAATAATCCGTCCACATTGTACTGTATAAATGAGGACTAGTGTTTTAGCTCATCTGACATAGGTCAGATGCAGGCTTTTTGTAGGAATCGCTTGATCGTCCCGTCGATTGCGTGCCGTGCGTCCGATCGTCCGTGCGTCCGTGCGTCAAACAGTTGGCACAAATCTAACGGCTCGACGAGCGGTACCACCTGATATTCGGATGTGGGGGTAATCCGAAAACGAGTTGGATGTCCGAAGCCCTGGCAAGTCAAAAGTCAACGAGTGTAAAAGAAGGGGAACATTCACTCCTTAACTTAAGGTATAGGGAGAAATGCCAGAAATTGCGGCACAAATCTAAACGCGGCTCCGACCCCTAGCTCGTGATAGTCGGTGTAGTAGCATGCATGGGTAGGACGAAAAAGCCATCAGCTGTGCCGAATTGGAGGTCACAGGTGCCAAAGTCAGTGGCACAGGGGCAATTTTTAGGACATTTTCTGAGGACATGGTCTGACGGAGCGATTGAAAAACTGTTTTGTGTTTCCGGCGGTGACGCGCTAGCAATTTATTATGGCTTTTATTGAGAAGGACCAATGAAATGTCGCTTCTGCTGACATGCGAAAGAGGTAAGTGTGCGGATACCTTTTGACGCCTCAAGAGGAGGGTTAAACTGGGATGTTGGTTGACTGGTCTGTTAGAAAGAAATTTGAACTGCCGGGATTTGCTAGTAGAATCTATAATGGACTGATGGTATGAGGCTACAATCGTCACAGTGGAAATTTCAAAGCTAAATTTGTTAAAGAAGGTGTATGTTCCTTAAATCGTAATAAGTTTCTATGTCATTCGTACTGTCAGTATGGTTACATGTAACGGTAACGGTATGCGCACTGGGTGCTGCAGTTTTTGCCTGCCGTTAATTGCTTGCAGGTGGCAGCTTCTATTGCAATTGGCAGCCCTGTAGCTTGCGTAAGGTAAAATGGATGAGTGCTTACCTATTCTGTCTTGCAAATAGGTTGTTGCTACTACGAAATGAAATGGGAGCTCCAATCTTTAATCTGAAGACACTTAAACGTACGCGCGCCCCTCTCGTGGCAATTTCATAACGATCCGCCCACGAACATTCTTTAATGAAGGTTCTGATAGCGCTCCTGTGCATTCCCACTGTTTCGGCGTGTATGTTGAAACAACATTTGGGACTAACAGGGTTTACTACGAATCCGCTCCACGTCCCACCACAAGGAGTATCAACCGGCAGTACGACGTTAGATGACGGGCTGTCGGCTATGGCGGCACTTGTTGTCAAATGATTATCTAACTCATTGTCTGGACGGCAGTTTTCCACTTAGTAAATTCGTGCATGTAGTTTGCAACATTAGAATTAATAATATACAATGTATATCAACTGAGGCTTGTAAATTGGTTTGAAACTCATTTATGAGTGAAGGCTATATACTATTCACACCATCGATTTTACCATTCAAATAAATTGTAAGCCATCCAAAATATTTTTGTAAGTAAAACTCCAAATTATGCTGAAATTAAAAGAGATTATTTTTAATGCCCACAGATCTATTTGTGACCCATATACCCATACCAGATGGAAACAAAGAGACAGAGTTGAAATATCATTACATAAATTGATGTTATTTCCCATTATAAAATTATGACAACAGAAGCCTATGATGGATTTCCATTAACTAATGTGGCGGGCTGTCTCCCGCCCCCCCCCCCCCCCCCCCCCCCCCCCCCCCCCGCCCCCCCCCCCCCCCGCCCCCCCCCCCCCCCGCCCCCCCGCCCCCCCACCCCGCCCCCCCCCCCCCCCCCCCCCCCCCCGCCCCCCCGCCCCCCCCGCCCCCCCCCCCCTCCCCCCCGCCGCGTCCCCGCCCCGCCCGCCCCCCCGCCCCCCCCCCCCCCTGCCGGCGCCGCCCCCCCGCCCCCCCCTCGCCCCCCCCAGGGGTGGTGAAGCATGATGATTCAGTGGGGGATAGCATATAATTGCAATTTCGTTCTCATTTCCTGCATTTTAGAGGAAATTCAATTTGTAATAGGCTGTCAATATCCGATGTGATTTTACATGTAGGTTCGCTCGTCCAGACAACATTAATAGGCAAATCAAGTAAGTAAGCATTTACAATGCAAGCATAGAGGTAGCCTCCCTGTTTGGAACACTGACCATTGCGTAACAACCTCGACTAACTGCCGGCACCCAATGCTTGATTGCCGGATGACCATGGTAAATTGAGTGCCTCAGTAGCTGTTGTACGCCAGGGCATCGTTTAGTGCTTTATCCCATGAAGCGTCTCTTTGCAAAGGCACAGCCCACCCACTGTAAGTGGAATAAGGGCCAACCTAGGCATTACGAAGCTATAAGTGCTAAAAGCCAATATCTAAGCAATTGATACACCATAGCGCCCCGGGAAGGGCCACCCGCCCTACAAAAGTAGGGTAGCTGTGTGTCCATTGGGAGAGATGAAATGGGAGGGCTCGGTACTAAGCTGCAGCACATTGAAATGGGGGTCTCCGGGAAGGCAGAGGTTAGCTGAAAACTCATGAATGGCTGCCAGCACTGGACTGTATTGCGCAGAGGGGGTCTCGCGGAACGTGCGGAAAAAAAGGAGGACATAGCTCCGAGATGGGGAATATGTGAAACGGGGGGGGTCTGGTTGCGGGGGTATTGGTTGCAGGTGTGGTGCGCACGACCTACCATAGGTGACCTATAAATATGGGGAGTGCCGAAGAGGTAGGGAAAGCCGAGCCCACACCGGGGCCGAATAAGAACCCATATCAGGTGCTGTCTTCTCCCTTTGATGTGGCTTGACGTACTGCAACACGATGGCTGCATAATTAAATTCAAAAATAGCCCACCTACTTGGTAGGGTTTGTTCGCGTAACCAGGATCAAAGAGCTTTGCTCGGACAACACACCCGCCGTTTCTTGTCGAATCTGTAGGATGTATCGAGACGGCATCGTCTCATAGCAAGAAACGGACACGGTGCGTCGGAAATGCGGTGGGATTGGAGCGGCGAGTCCGAACAAAGCATTCCATGATGGCAGCTGTAAGCTAAACACATGCAGAAGTTTCATGGCATGATCTGGTGAAGCAACAAACCATTAAGAACAAGGATCGAGGCTTGGCAAAATCTGAGAAATTACTGGACATTCTTTTGACAGGGCGGCCACTAACATACGGTGAGCGGTCACCTATCTTCCATTCGCGGTCAGGCGGTTCGAGCAAATATTCCCGTTAAGGCGGTAATCCAGCCGCCTGGAGTCGACAGCGCTGGCAGAGCGAGTGTGTGCATGCTCCTTGACGCCTGATTCTTGGAGCCGCACTGTAAGCAGACTATCAATAAATTACACTCCGGCACGTTGTGACGGAGATGCGCGTGATCGCCCTAGATCTGACCTTGTGACGAGATCACGTGATCCGCGTTAGATCTGACGCTTGTGACGGAAGAAATCACGTAGATCCGCGTAGATCTGACCTTGAGATTCAGGCGGTAGTTTAGCGGGAAAATTCTGGACTGACGGGCAAATTAAGCATTGCGTCGGTTAAAGTCCGTGAGTAGTATACTACGAAACTCCGTGACTAGTTTGAAAGCATCGTGTGTAACATCGTAGGCAGCTCTTTACTGTGGCAGTGGGATGGAATAGGACTATAATTGCCTTTACACACGTCTAAGAGAAGCTTGGTAGCCCAGACAATGATCTGTACACTCACGCAGAACCCAACCCACTCATTGGTAAATGTAAGGAGCTACGAGCAGTACATGAAGACGGTTGTTAAGCTTATCAAATGTACATCCCGTAAAGCATGTATGCATGTAACGGATCTAGCGTACTAGGCCACTCACCTTCTGCAACACTTCTCTTAAAGTCTCTGTGATGTAAATGTGTTATATAAATATAGGGTCCTATCTGCTTCCACTCTGAAACGAAAGGGATTGATGTTGTTTCTTTACCGCCGAACATATAAGATGCGTGATACGCACACTAACACACTACCGTGTCGCCCCCATTAGACAATCAGCTTGTTCTGTCATCGGATTAGAAAATGGCAAAATTATGTCTATTTGTACTAGATACCTTTATTTCATAAATTTCTTGAAGAAGACATTTGCCTTTTGAAGAAGTAGATAACCTCATCAATGATATCCGAGTCAGCCAGCTGTGAGAGAAATAATCATATTACAATATCATGAACGAGTCCCTACCCCGCCCCCCCCCGAGGCTCACGCCACCCGCCCCAGCCCTCTCGCCTCTCTCTCTCATATATATATATATATATATATATATATATATATATATATTAGAACTATTAATTAATATTTAAATATTGATAGAGTATATTAGATATGTACATGTAATACCATATTACCTGATTAAGACCAAACAAATAATCTGGCCAAATGCACAGGTACAGTGCGTATTATCCACTTAATATATTTATTTTAGTAGCAAATAGGCTACGAAGTTATTCTGCACAGAAGCTTAGCAACCAGTTCATAGGGGAGGGTGGAAGCGAGGGGGCTCTAATAGCAAAAGCAGTTCAGTCTTTGGTTAACAGTCATCAAATCTCATGTTTAAGCCCTCCTCTTGAGGGTCAAAAGGTTATCCGACACGTTACCTCTATCGGCATGTCAGGCGGAAAGTAACATTTATCATGGTCCCTTTCAATAAAGCCATAAAAATGGGTAGGCTCCACCGCTGAAACAAAAATAGTTTTTCAAATCCGGGTTCCTCCGTCAGACCATGTCCTCCAGAAAATGTGGTTAAAAAATCGGCCCTGTCCCCCCATTGACCTTTGAGCCCTGTGAAACCTCCATATTTCGACACAAGGTGATGGCTTTTCCATACCACTGATGCTATACACCAACTATCTACGAGCCTAAAGGTCAAGCACGTTAGATTTGTGCCGGCAATTTTGACATTTCCTCCCTATAACCTTAAGTTAAGGCAGGCAAAGTTCCCCCTTCTTTTACAGCCTTTGACCCCCAGCTTCGACATCCCAAATCGTTTTGCGGATTACCGCCGCCAGACGTCCTGCGAATATCGTGACCGTACGTCGAGCATTTAGAATTTGGCCCACTGTTTGACGGATGGACGGACGACGGAGCGGACGCAACGCCACGCACGCACGGCAGCGGCGATCCAATGCGATTCTACAAGCTGCACCTGACTTTGTCAAGATGAGCTAAAAAAATATAACAAAACGACAGTTGGTGTACTTAAACTACATCCAGCTGCATACCTTCTTTAGGTGCCGGACCCTTGAACTGTGTCTTGAGAGGCAGCATGGCATGTTACCGATACCTTAAGCGTAGAGTCAGGCTGAATGGTATGCCTTGCATGTGCAAAAACCGATTAGGTCATTACATCTAATACATACACATATAGCTGTACCTGCGTGGTCCTACGCTCTTGCTACAGGGCTATATGAGGCAGCAGTGCTAGAAACGCAGGCAGGTGAGACCTTTGCAGCATGGCAGACTAACTGGTAACCCATATTTAATTCATTCATGGTTGCGTAATTGTGTTTTTGGTTTGTTTGTATTAGAGAAAACTCCCTTAACCTGATCAGACCACAGTAACTTCAGTTTTAATTCAGGGTGGCAGGCTTTATTCAGAACGTTTATCTTGCCAGCAGGAAAACATTTCTATTGTATCACATGGCCACAGCTTAGTCTGCCATGCACTAACCAGCACTGTCAATCACATAGCTTTGTGATGGCAGCAAAGAGCCACACGAGTAAGGCACTTAAGTAACATATATATATATAGGTATATATATATATATATAATATATATATATATAATATATATATATATATATATAGTACTATAGAGAGAGAGGAGAGACAGAGCAGAGAGAGAAGAAGAGAGAGAGAAGAGAAAGAGAGAGAGAAATAAATAAAAAGTTACAGAATACAATGAGTCCATAACATGACATTAGTGACAGAGATGCAAGTAATTTCATACATTGTTCGAAGAAAGATATCACAGAAGACCATCAAGCAGAGGAAATTCACTAAAGATCTATGCAGAAAGCAACACAACATCAATAAGGAAAAAAATATTTACTTCAAGATTGTACACATCTGAAAACAGTCCTACCTGAAGCGGATAGCGAAAGCACCCACAAAAAACTCGTTCAAAAAGATAAGACTTAATAAATTTTGGGGTACTCAAGAAATGACTATATGACAATTTTAATGCAGACCATCAGAAGTGGCAACAGAAATACACTATGGTAGTATGGAATGACTTAATTGTAAGAGACTATACTGGTGGAGGAGACCTAATTCGGACCTGTACGCAGAAACAAAATGCTAATTAAAAGTAATGCTAAGTAATAACCTATTACTGTTAGCTATAGTACTAAGAGCTACTGTTACTAGTACTCGACTACGAGTGGCATTTGTACTCTAGTAGTAAGTACTAGTAGGTGTCTGACTAGTGGCAGTGCTAGTTGTAGCCGGGAGAAGGCGCGTCAAATCCATGACAAGGCAGTGCTGGAAATAAGCGTTGTCCCGTTGTCGCGAGACAACCAGAATTTGTGGCCGGACAACCTAGCCAGTCTGAGGACATTGTCCGGTGGACAACCAAGAAAAAAGTTTGACGAAAAACGCAGCTTTAATTTATGTTTTTCTCAGGGGTTCTCCATATGCACTTATAGCCTGGCGCCCGCCATTAATCTATGGTGTGGGAAAGCAACGCATACCAGCTGCTATTTCCAACCACTGGTATATGTCAGGTTTCTGATTTATGAGAGGTGAACTCGGATTTGAACCAGCTAAACCAGCCAAGTTCACCCCTACATTTTGGTATTTTATTCGCATTATTATTTTGAATTTTCGCGATGGCTTTGCCCATGCAAAACAAACACTACAGTGGCAGTGGGGATTCATGTTGATCCGAAAGTTCAAAAAAAGAGAATTGTTGTAGTCAGAATGAAGGCTGTACATGTACTCAAAAGTGCTGCAAATACCATCTCTCCTGCGATCTACATTTTCAAAAATTTCTGGGGGAGGACCCCCATACCCCCGCCCGGTGCTTGGTTTTCCACCCTCCTGGAATCCAGACGCCGCCACTGAAACAATAATACATATCTTGGGAGGCAGAAGAACAATGAACAAAATGTCGCCTTTTCACACTGGCACCCAAAACAAAGATTGCAGAGAAGGTAGATGAGCTGTAGGGTGGGAGCGGGAGGCGAGGAGCCATTAAAATATTAAGTCATCCACTATTTTGCGCAGTTTGCTGTTTTTGGCCACCCTTGTTAAAAAATCCTGGCTACCCACTGTTTTTGGGTTTTCTGACCATATTATTATGTGATTGAAAATAGGAGATTTGGGGATATTTTTTTGGGACAACCAGAAATTGTTGCGGACAACCTGATTTGATGCCTGGGTTGTCCGCAGGACACCACATTTTTTTTCTTATTTCGAGCACTGCAGGTGTGGTGTTGTCCCCGGGGGGTCACTTATATATGCCCGGTATTACCCCATGTGAGTTCCAAATTTTGCGGGTTAGGGGGTGTTTTTCAACTTCTAAAGCGGGCCCGGCGCGGGAGCAATAGCCCCCCTTAGCAAAGCAATCCCGCAATAAAGCCCTCGGAT
>NW_014577754.1:83576-129039 GCF_000485595.1 Priapulus caudatus | reverse complement strand
TGTATGTGTATATAGGTACAATATGCATGTGCGTGCATTCCTGCATGAGTGTGTATGTGTATATAGGTACATATGCATGTGCGTGCATTCCTGGCATGCGTGTGTATGTGTATATAGGTACATATGCATGTTGCGTGCATTCCTGCATGCGTGTGTATGTGTATATAGAGGTACATATGGCAATGTGCGTTGCATTCGCTGCATGCGTGGTGTAGTATATATAGGTACAGATATGCATGTGCGATACATTCCTGCATGCATGTGTGTGTATGCTCATTGCTGCTCAGCAGTTAATTATATCTATGTATTACAAGAATACGAAGAAAGTGAATGATGATCGGCAGTAATACATTTCAGTCGACTACTGCAGGCACGATACAGAAGCATGGTGAAGCTACGAGGCGTAGCATTCACGTCGTAACTTAGATCCGCAGCTGAGCAGTTTCAGTACAATGTTTTGGCTGGTAAGTAAAAGCTGAATCACAGCTTACTATATATAGGTGTGCACATTTAATACTCACATAGTGTAGACTGCTATAACGAAAATGAATTATTTTTCTAACAATTAGGAATTTGCATTGGTAGTTTTTAAAAAAAGAATATATTTACTCATAGTTTATACCAAGAAATTATGCTGAAGCTATTTCTTGTATATTTTTGAGGGTACATTCTCTTAACCACAGCCATTGATTAGTATAACGTTTTACACATGCAGCACTACTTGTGCCCTTGTTCTTTTTGTGTAGATATAAGAGAGCTGATACACCTTTGATGATGTAGTGGAAGATGAGGATCTACACTTGACCTAATGGTGGTCTTGTATTTTGTATGGAGTAAGTTTAATTTCCTGTGTCTCAGCTGTTATGTCACGACATAACCAGCGCCAGCCATATTTAATAATAATAAAAATTATTTATGTCTCTCGAGCTTCACAACATATGAGATACTCTGTTTCTCTGTATTCCAAAATCTTGCGCATTGCATGTACATTTGCACTTTGTTTTTGTCAAGGTATTTTCCACGAGATTTGATTGGCTTCAAGAACAGCTGGGGAGATGGAGATGATGACTATTTCTCTTTGACTCCCGGGTAAGTATTGGTTGGCGCTTTCTAGAGCTATAGCAACATGTTAATAATTTAATGAATATGTCATAAAAATAAATACACAATTATTAAGAAATATAAGAAAGGTTTCCTTCGATGTTATTAGTGGAAATGTCATCTTTCTGAATTCGTCCGTTCTTGCACGTCTGTTGAGGACAGGTCAGATAGAATTGTACACGCACCTGCCCGTCATGAAGGCAGCCGTCGAACTGCCTACAGAGTTGGGATTTCCGTGTCTGCAGCGTCTTCTGTTAGATGCCCAGTTTCTCGTGCAGTTACAAAGCTAATCCCGCAATAAGCCCTCGATCGGGATCGTTCAAGTCAAGCACCGCGCCCGCAGTAAGCCCCCCTCACGGGCCCCCTCCATTCCCTCCACTCTTTGCCCTCCACTTGTCTGCAAGACCTCGCAATAGGGGGTAGGGGTCCGGGTAGGACTCTTTCATTGTGTATGCAATAGGGGGTGGGATATTTTCATTGTGTATGCCATACACCCATTGACAGTTTAACACTGCGCATGCGCTTAGTCTAAGGTCAAAGGTCGGGAGGAGTTTCCGTCCCAGAAAGCGCGAGTAAAATGCGCGAACAATGGCGTTAACGTGTAGTGTGAAGGGCTGCTCAAACGGATCGTATTGGCTTAAGAAAGACTTTTAGAGCATGCATTGACCATAATTTCAATGTATCAAGTGTCATGTCACTCAGGTCATCCATTATCGGTGCTCTATTCCCTGCTACATGCACTGTTCTTCGACACAAAGGTGAGCGACCTGCGTATGCAAGGCAGATAACGCATCGAGATAAACAATATGGCGGAGTTTACTCGCACATCCGGGCTCTCGCGGAGATGCGTAACTAATGGCGCAGAACACAGGCGCAGAACTGTCAATGGGTGTATAGGGGGTGGTATATTCTTCAATTGTGTCTGCAATAGGGGGTAGGGTTTTCCAATGTGCAGTTCGCACTAGGGGGCCTATTATTTTTAGTGAGAACGCACATGGGGTAATACCGGCATATATAGTGACCCCCCCCGGGGGTGTTGTCATACATAGACTCATAGTCATACTAGTCATAGCTGATACTGATAGGTGTGAGTCACACTGACACTGTGACTGAGACAGTGACAGTGTGTATGTGGACGTGAGTGCGTATGACAAACAAACTGTTAGCGATGACAAGCACAGTCAATTGCGTCGAAGAGCGAGTCTAAGCGAAACAATGTAACAATTACTCAGATAGACATTTTTTGTACTTACTGGCATTGTGATCTCTTTTGATAACAAATATTAACAAATCTCTCCGAAACACAACACCCTTCCTGTACAGTAGTGCCCTCTAACGCGAAACGGCACGAAAATCTGTGAAAGAGGGCAGCACCGTACTGTCTTGCTGAGAGGCAAGGAGCTAGACGCAGTGACTATGTTGTAAATGTCGTGGTGTAAATAATGTTCGTTCAGTTGCGACACGCTGTTGGCGCGTGTTTGAACTTTGAGCATGATCGATGTATTTCTGTAGTCTTTTATTTATAATTCACGGTAGAATATGCGTTATGCCCAGTTAGTAATCGGGCCTGCTGGCAGCGGAAAGGTAAATAAGTGCTAGCTCTACTACTTTTACTGTTTTAGTACTACTCAGCCTCTACTCTCTACTAGTACTAGTACTACTACTAGTACTACTACTAGTACTAGTACTACTACTAGTACTACTACTACTACTAGTACTACTACTACTACTAGTACTACTACTACTAGTACTACTACTAGTACTACTACTAGTACTAGTACTACTACTAGTACTACTACTACTACTAGTACTACTACTACTACTAGTAGTAGTACTACTAGTACTAGTACCTTCGGCAACTGTACGCGGGCTATAGTACTAGAGTAGAGCTAAATAAGTGCATGCAAGAGACTTCGTGCAAGAGCAACTCATTTGTTTTCATTCGCTCCTGATCACTTGCACTGGCAACTGCAGCTCAAAGGGTCGTTGTCGTAACAGGTACTACAGATATGTACCCGAGGTACATATCTGTATACACAAATGTACCTGACCAATGTTGTTTCTACTAAAGCCGTTACCGCCCCTGCCGCTTCCATTTACGTACCTCGGCGGGAAGTATCGTGAAGTCGCGTGGTATTGTCGTAAAAGCCGAAATCGCGTCCAGCCTCACCGTGGTGTTGCTATCCCCGGGCGTAGAGAGGACGGTCACGTGATACAGTTGACGTATACTTCAAATGATTACTAATACGGTAACGATAACTCCAACACTCCAACGCGGAAATCTTACACTAAATATATATATCTCGTAGCGCTTTATATAGGCGGTGTGATCCACAAAAATTAATCTATGGTGTGGGGACAGATATCACTGATGCAAAAACTCTAACCCTAACCCTAACCCTAACCCTAACACGTAACCCTAACCCTAACCCTAACCCTACACCTCTAATCCTAATCCTAATCCTAACCCTAACCATAACCTAATACTAATACTAATACGAATAATATTAATCCTAATACTAGTGCTGCCATCGGTGCGGCGTCCTCCACGCCCGGGGGATAGCAACACCCGCCGTTCGCGCCATGTGAATATATTCCCGCGAGGTACGTAAATGGAGCGCAGCGGTACGGTTATGTAGAAAACACATTGGTCAGGTACATTTGTGTATACAGATATGTACCTCGGGTACATATCTGTTAGTACCTGTTACGACAACGACCCTTCGTGCGCAACTGCAACGTGCAAGGGACCAGGAAAGAAGGGACTAAAGGGTTACAGAGCATGCACTGATGGCAGAGCATACACACAGAGAGCTAGTACATGCGAGAGCATGCAAGTACGGCAAATACTTATAGTACAGTAAAACTCACATAAGTCGCCATCGCCTAACTCGTCAATTCGCATAAGTCGTCATGGAAATCAAAGTCCCAATTTTCTCTAATGATAAATCCATTAGAATATAGCCCCGCCTTAAGTCGTCATTTACAAGTCGTCATTATGTACAAGTCGTCGCCCTCAGACATGCAGGTCCCATGTAATACAAACAACAGTAAAAAATCCTATCTGTAAGTCGTCATCAGAAATGCGGATGGCACAGTGTATGCAGCCCAATGTACAGCGAATGTACATGCGTGCCAATTGCAGCTTTTTTTCTCAATTCAAGAAAGAGTTTTGCTGTCGCTCCCTCATACCAGCGGTGCCCACCCCCCCTACATATTCAGTATAATGAACATGTATGCCCCATGCTACTGAAACAATCAGTGCACTCCCCTCACCCCCACCCACCCGTACTTGCTGTCCCAGCCACAGGCACGTGCGCAGCACGATGTGCATCGCCTCAGATAGCGGTGTAGCCGGCTGCTTTGTAAGTCATCAAAATGACGATATACACGCATAAGTCATAATTTTGACAACTTACACATAAATCGACGAAATGACGACTTACGCGATAATCGTCATTTTCGTAAGTCGTCACAAAAATGCTGGTCTCAAAAGTGCCGACTTATGCGAGTTTTACTGTACTAGCATGACTTGTGAATATAGAACGGAACTCACTCAGGCAGACTTGAGGAAACTGTACTACAAACACTGTGAATGTGCATAACCCTGCAACCTTCTTACAAAATCACTTGCTATATCGCACTTGACGCAGCTATAGACGTGTATGTGTATTTGTGTGTGCATGTATATACATGTATATATATATGTATACTGTATACGTGCGTGTGCATGTATTCCTGCATGCGTGTGTATGTGTATATAGGTACATATATATGCATGTGCGATGCATTCCTGCATGCGTGCGTATGTGTATATAGTACATATGCATGTGGCGTGCATTCCTGCATGCGTGCGTATGTGTATTATAGGTAAATATGCATGTGCCGTACATTCCTGCATGCCGTGCGTGTATGTGTATATAGGTACATATGCATGTGCGTGCATTCCTGCATGAGGTGTGTAGTGTATATAGGTACATATGCATGTGTGTGCATTCCTGCGATGCGTGTGTATGTGGTATATAACGGTACATATGCATGTGCGTGCATTCCTGCATGCGTGTGTATGTGTATATAGGTACATATGCATGTGCGTGCATTCCTGCATGCGTGTGTATGTGTATATAGGTACATATGCATGTGCGTGCATTCCTGCATGCGTGTGTATGTGTATATAGGTACATATGCATGTGCGTGCATTCCTGCATGCGTGTGTATGTGTATATAGAGGTACATATGCATGTGCGTGCATTCCTGCATGCGTGTGTATGTATATATAGGTACATATGCATGTGCGTACATTCCTGCATGCATGTGTGTGTATGCTCATTGTGCTCAGCAGTTAATTATATCTATGTATTAGCAAGAATACGAAGAAAGTGAATGATGATCGGCAGTAATACATTTCAGTCGACTTACTGCAGCACGATACAGAAGCATGGTGAAGCTACGAGGCGTAGCATTCACGTCGTTAACTTAGATCCCGCAGCTGAGCAGTTTCAGTACAATGTTTTGGCTGGTAAGTAAAAGCTGAATCACAGCTTACTATATATAGGTGTGCACATTTAATACTCACATAGTGTAGACTGCTATAACGAAAATGAATTATTTTTCTAACAATTAGGAATTTGCATTGGTAGTTTTTAAATAAAAGAATATATTTACTCATAGTTTATACCAAGAAATTATGCTGAAGCTATTTCTGTGTATATTTTTGATGGGTACATTCTCCTAACCACAGCCATTGATTAGTATAACGTTTTACACATGCAGCACTACTTGTGCCCTTGTTCTTTTTTGTAGATATAAGAGAGCTGATACACCTTGATGATGTAGTGGAAGATGAGGATCTACACTTTGGACCTAATGGTGGTCTTGTATTTTGTATGGAGTAAGTTTAATTTCCTGTGTCTCAGCTGTTATGTCACGACATACCAGCGGCAGCCATATTTAATAATAATAAAAATTATTTATGTCTCTCGAGCTTTCACAACATATGAGATACTCTGTTTCTCTGTATTCCAAAATCTTGCGCATTGCATGTACATTTGCACTTTGTTTTTGTCAAGGTATTTTGCACAGAATTTTGATTGGCTTCAAGAACAGCTGGGAGATGGAGATGATGACTATATTCTCTTTGACTGCCCGGGTAAGTATTGGTTGGCCTTTCCTAGAGCTATAGCAACATGTAAATTAATTAATGAATATGTCATAAAATAAATACACAATTATTAAGAAATATAAGAAAGGTTTCCTTCGATGTTATTAGTGGAAATGTCATCTTTCTGAATTCGTCCGTTCTTGCACGTCTGTTGAGGACAGGTCAGATAGAATTGTACACGCACCTGCCCGTCATGAGGCAGCTCGTCGACTGCCTACAGAGTTGGGATTTCCGTGTCTGCAGCGTCTTCCTGTTAGATGCCCAGTTTCTCGTGCAGACGAGCAAGTACTTCTCCGGCGTGCTGGTGGCACTGTCGACGATGGTGAACCTGGAATTACCGCACATTAATGTGCTCAGCAAGGTCGACCTGCTGTCAAAGTCCACGAAGCAAGAACTTGAGAAGTAGGCGTGCGACTAGCTCTACCTTTGCTCCCTGCGCTCCCTGCGCTACCTGCGCTCCCTGCGCTACCTGCGCTCCCTGCGGCCCCTTCGCTTCTGCTACACGAGGGAACGGCCCTTCATGTGGCAGGAGCGTAGCGGATACACGAGTAGAGCTAGCGTGCGGCCATCTGTTTAGCTGTACACGTAGCTGTCACACGTAGGGTGTACTTGGTCTGGGTAGCAAGTAGGCATGATAACTGTGTGGATTTATATTGCTGACATAATATAGTTTGTCTGTTGTGCTTGTTATTTGTAATGGGGATATAAGAATAAAACTTTACGTGTTTAATGAGAACTGGAAACTTACACCACCCAAAATAGATCAAGAATTGCATTTCGTACTGGGTACTAAAGTAAAATAAGCACATGTGATAAGTCCATTTTGTTGAAAAACTAAGTAGATTATTTTCGTGAATGAATTTTGATGTGATATTGTTTACTGTGTAGATATTTAGATCCAGATGTGAGTCAGCTCTTGGGAGTACATGAAGATGAGGATACACACTGGCACGAACGCTTCTACAAACTCAGTCGAGCCATTGCCAATCTGGTAAGTGAACCTGATAAAAGTCTCATGTCTTTCTCTTCCACTTTTTATCTGTGGGATACAAAAAGCTACCACACCATTCTTAGTGTGCTGTTAAGGTTTCAGTAAGTTAATCAACTTTGTATACCATTTTGATTGTACAGAGAAAATGTTAAGAATTACTGGTATATAAATAGTGTGTGATTTGTTTCAGCATGCCACAAGATGGCGCCACAAAGTTTTGATTTAATATGAAGGGTGTTGCACTTTTTCAGATAGAGGACTACAGTCTTGTGTCTTTTATCCCAATGAACGTTGCAGATGAAGACTCCATTGGTGATGTTCTATATGCAGTTGACAACACAATACAGTATGGGGAAGATCTAGAGCCAAAAGAGCCAAAGGTAAAATTAACAAGCTTGAAAAATTCAGTCATTTGTTTTATATATCTTCGCAGAGCTCTGTGCATAACATGGCAAATGAATAAGTCTAATGTTGTATGGCTTTTATAGGATGTTGGCGAAGAAGGTGATGAAGATGATCTTTAGGATTATATTGACGACTAGCAAAAGAAAAGAAGGAATTTTAAATACCATGTACAAATGATTTCCTACACCATATACCACCTATATCATAATTAATTACAAATATATGGTGTCTGATGATCATGCTACTTACTAATATGATGGAAAATAAACAGTTCTATTACATTTTAGTATAAACATGAAGTTTATGTTATCTTCAGTAATAATATTATATATATGCAAGTCTGTCTAGATTCTCTATGCCCTCCCAGAAAATTTTGAAATATTTAAGCCATTTTCCTGCAATCTGAGGCATACTGTGGGCCATATTCTCATGTCTGATGACACTATCTCAACCCTAGACTCAACCCTACAAGTTAGGATTCAAAACACTTTTCATGACTTTTCAGAGAGCGTACACAGTTAGGTTACTATAGTAATAATACATGTATTAAAACACAGGTAAGAATTGCAATTTCTCACAATTTCACGTGTTTTTGTATGTTTGCAACCATACTTTTTGGCTATTCTTTTTTTTCTCTTTTTTTTTTGAATCTCAGGGGGGATATTATTTGTACAGGCCATCCCCCTTCCTTCAAGAGCGGGGGGATGCACCTCCCCTCGGGATTTACGCCCCTGGTATGAGTGAATACCCTGAAACCCGATGTCTTGCATTTTTAGAAACCAAAAATAATTTTTTTTTGCTAATGTCAAGACTCATGCAAAAGAAGATTAACTAGTCACGATGACCGTCCTGATTCATGCCAAGTATTAAGTTTACAAGTTGAAATAAAATAAATTTAAAGATATCACTCCTACAGTATGTTTTGGGGCAGTGGCGTTGTTGGGGGGGGAGTGGTGATTCATATATGTTGATCAGTTTAAAAAAAAGAATTGTTCTACTAAAAAGAGAATTGTCGTAGTCAGAATGAAGGCTGTACATGTACTCAAAGGTGCCGCAAATACCATCTCCTGCGATCTACATTTTCAAAATTTTCTGGGGGAGTACCCTTATAAGTTATGCCCCCCACCTGTTTTTCACCCCCTTCTTGGAATCCTAGACCCGCCACTAAACAATTACATATCTTGGGAGTTAAGTCGATCATCCACTATTTTGCGCAGTTTGCTGTTTTTTGCCCCCCTTTGTTAGAAAATCCTGGCTACGCCACTGTTTTTGGGTGTTTTCTGATCATATTATTATGTGATTGAAAATAGGAGATTTGGGGATATTTTTTGGTACAACCAGAAATTGTTGCGGACAACCTGATTTGATGCCTGGGTTCAGGACCACATTTTTTTTCTTATTTCGAGCACTGCGTTATATAAAATTTTGCAGTTCATTGTATTTGATTTTGTTTTGGAAAATATATCCGTAGAGCATGATACAAAAGGGTAATGTATTGTCCTTGCCATATAAATATATATGGACATTAATAACTAATGCCTAACTAGTATATATAATTTCTATGGTCCTAGTGAATGATGGGCTGGAATAAGTAACAATTCCTCCCGCAACGTGTCGCTAAGCCGTCCAGAGATGTTCATTTGTTAAGATACCAGCTTCATTACAAGATGTCGTTTTTCGCATGGTGATGTGTTATCATCGATCGCTGTTTAACCTAAAAAAATCGAATACTGCAATAGAATAATGCCAAAAGGGGACAAGCAGACGACGCGTTATAGTGATAGCACGGCAGGGGTCTATGACGCGCAGAGTGTATCACAGCTGAAACAGGTATTGAAAGAAAGAGGTTTAAAAACTACAGGAAGAAAAGCAGAACTGGTAAGTCACAGTGAGTGTTAAACCATAGAATATAGTAATACTAATATACTAATACTAATAGTACTAATAATAGTAATACAACACATAGCTCTAGTACTATAGCCCGCTTACATTAACTGCCGCTGGCCAAAGAATGTGCAAATTTATCTTTTGAGGTTAGACTCGTTGCTAGTATTAGTAATAGTATTACTATTAGTATTACTGGACATCATCTATCCTTGAACCGTCCAGTGGACTGTATCAAAGATGGAGAGAGACAAATTTGGTTAAATAGACAGATCAACACCGTGGATCGCAGTGGAATCTAGATACTGCGCTGCTATAGGGCCGCAAATTTCAATGATGGGTATAGGCTCATGTTAGGATCAGGGTTATCATTAGTTCTTTCCGACGAATCATCATTCAAAATTGACTTTGACCTTACTCATGCGTTCACACCAGATAGAGTCACACATGTATGCGCACACAGATACTACAGCGTATCTTTTCTGGGTAACAGCCAAAATGCAGACTACGGTCTGTTTATAGTTCACACAAGTTCCAGTGACACGTGTTGGCATGCACATGATTACTAGATCTCCGTGTGGACATTTTAAGTCTTGCGTGCAGTAGTGTGGAGTGTGATCTGATCCAGTGGTCTTATATGTTGCTAGAATCATACTATTTATGATGCTCCATTCACTGGTAAGATGAATAAGCCTATATGTAGTTTATGCTGCAGATGTGTACATGTTTCCAGTAATTGAAACATCCAACTTCCACTAGGAAATATATGCATGCAAATAGTCACACAAAAACTTATAGCTGCGTTGGATAAATCCAATCTAACATACACTTGTTTCAGTACATTAATCCATGCAGCACATGAGTCGTGCAATCCTGGACAACGTAAACGACTTTACACTTGCCCGTTCCCAACCTCCACGACATATGGCGCTCTTGCTCAATTCACCACTGCCACAAGTAGATTTCCGTTACAATTTGTAACGCTTTTTTACTACAAGTTTTACAGCAGCCACGTTACTCGTATCCTATGTAATAAGATTAGGACTAATAAGAGTTGCAAAGGTATTAAAAATCTCACCGTTATTTCATGAAAAATTTGATAAAATAGTGATACGAAATAGTACGCGGATTGTGTGCCCAGTTACCTCTTTCAAATCATACGCTGTTTACGAATCTCCATTTGCTGGATTTCCCCGGAGCTCCGCCCACTTTAAAAATAGTGCTAGCATTGTGGCAGTGGTATCCTGAGTCTACGAAGGCCCACTGCATGCAGTTTGGCTCGTTCCACCACAAATCCAATACTGGCTGCTTTTAACTGTGGGTAATCAGTGATGTCTGGCCAGCAAAGATAGTATCAGTTACAAATGTTGCACTGTGAAGATACATGTACAGACAGACATGCTCACATGCACGCATGTGCACCCAGACAATGTTCTGCTATAAATATGGACATGAGATGCACGTGTTAAGTTATGTACAACTGCTGTCAAAAGCTATGGCATATTTTTTACTTTTAACTTAATGGCTTGTTTGTTGTTATTTCAGGATAACAATTTACACTCCTTTGTTTAAACCAGTTGGTGATTTCTTCTATGGGATTTTTTTCCCTGCACGTGCTATTTTCAATAGCTGTTCAAGTGTTGGGGCAGACTTAAATAGGTGCCCCTCACACTTTGGCATGCATGCTAAAATATACGACAAAGTTAAATTATTCGTTTATCTTTGTGTACATGTGTGTGTGTGTGTGCGTGCATGCGTGCGTGCACGCGTGTGAGCGTGTGCATGAGTATCATGTGTGTGTGTGTGCGTGTGTGTGTGTGTGAGTGTGCATGAGTATCATGTGTGTGTGTGTGTGTGTGTGTGTGCGTGTGTGTGTGTGCGCGTGTGTGTGTGTGTGCGCGTGTGTGTGTGTGAGTGTGGTGTGTGTGTGGTGTGTGTGTTGTGGTGGGTGTGTGTGTGGTGTGTGTGTGTGTGTGTGTGTGGTGTGTGTTGTGTGTGTGTGTGTGTGTGTGTGTGTGTGTGGTGTGTGTGTGTTGTGTGTGTGTGTGTGTGTGTGTTGTGCTGTTGTGTGGTGTTGTGTGTGTGGTGTGTGTGTGTTGTGTGTGTGTGTGTGTGTTGGTGTGTGTTGTGTGTGGTGTGTGTGGTGTTGTGTGCGTGTGTGTGGTGTGTGTGTTGTGTGTGGGTGGTGTGTGTGTGTGTGTGTGTGGTGGTGTGTGTGTGTGTTGTGTGTGTGTGTGTGTGTGTGTGTGTGTGTGTGTTGTGGTGTTGTGGTGTGTCGTGTGTGTGATGTGTGTGTGTGTGTGTGTGTGTGTGTGTGTGGTGGGGTGTGTGTTGTGTGTTGTGTGTGTGTGTGTGTTGTGTGTGTGTGGTGTGTGTGTGTGTGTGTGTGTGCTGTGGTGGTGTGTTGTGTTGTGTGTGTGTGTTGTGGTGTGTGTGTGTGTGTGTGTGTGGTGTTGGGTGTGTGTGTGTGTTGTGTGTGTGGGTGTGGTGTGTGTGTGTGTGTGTTGGTGTGTTGTGTGTGTGTGTTGTGGTGTGTGTGGTGTGTTGTGTGTGTGTGGTGTTGTGTGTGGTGTGTGTGGTGTGTGTGGTGTGTGTGTGTGTTGTGTGGTGTTGTGTTGTGTGTGTGTGGTGCGGTGTGTGTGTGTGTGTGTGAGTGTGCATTCATGAGTATCATCAAGAGTACATTTAATAGGAGTAATCTCTTATTATGTACTCTTGGTATTATGTGTGTGTGTGGGCATGTGGGTGTGCGTGTGTGCATGCGTATCATGTGTGTGTGTGTGTGTGCGTGTGTGCGTGAGTGTGAGTGTGTGCATGCGTATCATGTGTGTGTGTGCGCATGTGGGTGTGAGTGTGTGCATGAGTATCATGTGTGTGTGTGCGTGCGTGCGTGTGAGTGCGTGCATGCGAAACATGTGTGTGCTTCCTGGTGTGTGCAGTGGAAAAGCATTTGGCTTTGCCTCTCCTGTGTGCTCGAAACTGCGTGCATGATTATTACTATCAGTGACCGATGATTATTTCTAATCCCGTTCCAAAGGTACCAATGTGTTAGATCTCACCCATTGGTTCTTGCAGTTACAAAGGTTAAAACGCAGTGATAGTTCAAACCACTCGTTGAACCACAGAATGGAGACGGGAGAGGCAAGCAGCTCGCTCAAGCAACGTAAACAGAAAGCAGTGACTAATGGGTCGCCTCCAGGTTCACCCGCTACCCACCTTTCACCAGGTATAATGTCACTACCACTCAGCGATGAGCTTTACTTTAAGTATGTCACAACAAGCATAAATGTTTACTAATCTTGCTAAACTTTATTTAAAGAATGGTTTGGTTCTAACCTTGATCTTGCATTGTTTTTTTTTTCATTGCCGGTGCATGTAATTACATTGGAAAGCTTCGGTTGACTTTATGGCTAGGTTTACCAATTCAAAATGCGAAAAGGTTTGGTCCAGATCATGGCCATCATGAAATATTGCAATGCTGCCATTACTGCCAGTGTAAACTAACAAATGTTGCAGCAAAAATCCTCTGCCGTATAAGTGAGCTTTGGCTTAGAGACTTTAGAAACTTGTTTTCGCTAACTATTTTAATCCCCCTTGTCTCACCGCTGCCCTGTATATGGGCACCTCATCGTTCAATTGTGTTTGCCACTCACAGGCCATGTACACCGTAGCCGGTCAGCGTCACTAAGGTCAACAGAATTTGAGAGGAGAGAGAGGAAGGGCATTGTACTGTGGAGACGACCCCTCACCACATTGCACTATTTTGTGCTAGAGCTTCTCTGTGTCATACATGACTACGGAATTCGGTAGGGAGCCAGAAATCACAGCTTTGTCTCAGGGATATTGTAGCGATAATAATATAATTAATGTACCCCCCCAGTCCCTGCCTTCATTCCAGTTTTACAAATATAGGATTCCGGTGATGAACAAAATAGACTTCCTAAAGTACTGTATTTACATTTAGTACGTAACTTACATACAAATTTTCAGCCAATCCTTCATAATGATAGTTTTGTGATTCAGTTATTTTAAATGTTAAATCTCCCATGTGTGTGACCTTTGCCATGTACTGTGCACTTAACCACGGTGACCTACTCCTTATCGATAACATTAGTTATGGCGTTTGCTTTCAGGTTATGGCAAAACAGACTCACCGTACTTGTAATGCTGTTGTCATTGGCCAGCTTTTACGTTACCTATCACGTAGGAGGACCACATCAAAAGGTGAGTGTCCTCAATGCCAGCAGTTTTTTATGTTATCTACATTTATCATTCTTCTCACTCTGTCACCCAATGCAGTGATTTTACTACAATACAGACTACAATATTACCCTACACTAATGGTGCAGTAACTACAGAAAGAGTACAGCAATTGATCTTCTGTTTCCATTTGTAGACAATGAAACATTTTTGATGGTCGTGGGGTTTTTAGAAAGCCACTAAACACTTTTCAGACATTTAGGGAGTCTGTGAGGGATCATACCACTCATGAGTGTGAATGATCTCGGCATCATCTTCAAATTGCGATTGGCACAAGCACTGCTTCTAGTGTTCACTGCTTCTGTTTCAGTATGTGGAGTCAGTCAGGACAGTTTTCCTGTGGTCTGCGTATTGGCTGGGTCTAGGAGTACTCTCATCTGTAGGACTCGGGACCGGTCTTCATACTTTTCTCCTGTATTTGGTAGGTAAATATTGGGCATTTAGCAACGTCTCATCTGATCGTGGATGGTAAGATATGAGTGCGCACCACATCACTGCACTACGCTACATTGTAGCAACAGGTGGAATGTCCTTCCAACAAATCGTGTCAGTAGTAGGTCTATCCAGTGATGCAGAGGTTTGCCCTCCCCCCATGTGCTGCTAGTTAATGACGGGCATGAGAAGTAGGCAGGGACATTGTATACGTTTGTATACTATTGCGACTCGTATGTGAGTCTTTGTTGTTTAATCTTGTAAGGGGCACCATACATCATAGTGCTTGCTGTTTAATCCTGCTGGGGGCACCATACATCATAGTGCTTGTTGTTTAATGCAGCAGGGGGCACTATACATCATAGTGCTTGCTGTTTAATCCTGCTGGGGGCACCATACATCATAGTGCTTGTTGTTTAATGCAGCAGGGGGCACCATACATCATAGTGTTTGTTGTTTAATACAGCATGGGGCACCATACATCATAGTGCTTGTTGTTTAATGCAGCAGGGGGCACCATACATCATAGTGTTTGTTGTTTAATACAGCATGGGGCACCATACATCATAGTGCTTGTTGTTTAATACAGCATGGGGCACCATACATCATAGTGCTTGTTGTTTAATCTTGTAGGGGGCACCATACATCATAGTGCTTGTTTTGTTAAATAACAGCATGGGCACCATCACATCATAGTGCTTGTTGTTTTTTTTTTAAAACCACCGGCAGGCACCTACATCATACGTGTTTGTTGCGTTTACCATACAGCAATCGGCGGCCACCACACCCACTCACCTAGTGCCTCTGTGCTTTAACTTCTGCAGGGCACCAATACCATCATAGTGCGCTCTGCTGTTTAATCCTGCTGGGGCACCATACATCATAGTGCTTGTTGTTTAATACAGCATGGGCACCATACATAATAGTGCTTGTTGTCTTAATCTTGTAGGGGCACCATACATTCATAGTGCTTTGCTGTTTTAATCCCTGCCTGGGCACCATACATCCATCACGTGCGCTTGTTGTCTCATGCAACGCAGGGGCCACCATACTATCATCAGGCCGCTCCGTTCTACATCTCTCCCTGCTGCGGGATCACCATACCCATCATAGAAGACAATTATATTATAAATCATGACACAGGGGCACCATACATTCAATATGTTGTGTTTAAATACAGCATGGGCACCAATACATCAATAGTGCTTGTGTTTCAATACAGCATGGCGGGCAGCCATACCATCATAGTGTTTGTTTGTTTATCCTACAGGGGGCACATGCATCATAGTGGCTTGCTGTTTAATCCTGCTGGGCACCATACATCATATAGTGCTTGTTGTTTAATGCAGCAGGCACCATACATCATAGTGTTTTGTTGTTTAATACCAGCATGGGGTCACCAAATACATCATAGTGCTTGTTGTTAATGCAGCAGGGCACCATACATCATAGTGTTTGTTGTTTAATACATCATGGGCACCATACATCATAGTGGCTGTTTGTTTAATACAGCATGGGACCCCATACATCATAGTGTTTGTTGTTTAATGCCTAGCAGGGGCCCATACATTCATAGTGTTTCGTTGTTTAATCCTACAGGGGGCACGCAATACATCATAGTGCTTGTTGTTTAATCTGTAGGGTACTTCATAACATCAAGTGCTGTTGTGTTAATCTTGTAGGGGCACCATACCATCGAAAGTGCTTGTTGTTTAATATCAGCCATGGGCACATACATCATAGGCTGTTTGTTTAAATCGCTGGGCAGGGCATACCATACATCATAGTGTTTGCTTGTTAATCCTGCAGGGCTACCATAACCTCATAGTGTTTGTTGTTTAAATCTTGCTAGGGGGCACCATACATCATAGTGATTGTTGTTTAAAGTCCTGCAGGCACCAATTAAAACCATTCAAAGTGGCGTTGTTTAATCCCAGCCTGGGCACCATAGCATCAATAATGCTGTTGTTAATCCTGCAGGGGGCACCATACATCATAGTGTTTGTTGTTTAATCCTGCAGGGGGCACCATACATCATAGTGTTTGTTGTTTAATCCTGCAGGGGGCACCATACATCATAGTGCTTGTTCTGTAGTTCTGCGGGAGATGCTGCACGTTACATTGTTTGTGCGTTTCTCTTGTAGGGACCACACATTGCCGCCGTCACCCTCGCTGCCTATGAGTGCGAAACCGTCAAGTTTCCCGAACCGCCATATCCCGACGAGTGAGTACAGCGCCCTCTATTCTATTCACGTCGAGGCTGGGTCGTGGGTGGACGTTGTTTTCTGAAGGGCAGTGAATCACTGCAGTAGGGCCATTATGTTCCGTGTTTCCCCTGCATTGACACAAGCTAGGCGGGCCGCCTGCTTCAAATTCTCAGCCGTCACACAGAAATTTGTCCAAAACACCGCCTCGCTGACGAAAATCACTTGTTCTTCCATCAATAAAACCACTACTTTAACGAAACACAATGCAATAATCTCATACAATGTGTGCAGATAGCTTAGAATGCACCAAATTGCACCATTTTTTCACAAATTTTGACCCCCCCCCCCCCCCTAGCTGGGTGAGCACCTGTGGTACTCGCTTTGCTAGGACCTCGAAATGCGCAAAGACACCGAAAAAAATTTACCACCTCACAGACGTTTTCGGCGAAACACTGATGCTGATGATAACAAATCCATGTTGGTGTTGGTGGGAGAGCTGACATTCAAGTCTTATACAAAAAAATCGCTGATTGCTGATTCTGATCCGTGATTGCTGATTCTGATCCGTGATCGCTGATTCTGATCCGTGATCGCTGATTCTGATCCGTGATCGCTGATCTGATCGTGAAATCGCTGATTCTCGATCCAGTGATTCGCTGATTCTGATCCGTGATTTCTGATTCTGATCCGTGATCGCTGATTCTGATCCGTGATCGCTGATTCGGCTGGTTGCGACATCTGGAACTCGTAACTAAGCAACGACGGTTGCATCCAGCGAAAGCGCTAGCCTTTACTAATGACCCAAACACCGCGATCTTCCACATGTAATTTTAAAGTATATAATATATATATATCTGGGTTCTCCCCACGTTGCGCAAACGGGGTCGCGCGGCGCCCCGTTTTGGAAAAACTCCCACCCGTTTGATTCGTTGCGCCCCGTTAAATTACTCCGCCCCGTTTGGAAAATTCCACGAAAATATTTTGAAGGGCCGAAATCGATCGTCAAGAAGTAGCTATTCGACCCAGGTACCCCGGCGCATGTAATTTTAAAGTACCGACGCATGCACTGTAGACAATACCAACATTGGTCAACCTGTCCTTAACAGACTTTACTTACAGCGACTCGCTATATTCTTATATATACACGAACGCCCGCACAATACCGATCTATGTGTGGTGGCGATTTTACGCATTAATTAGTGTTACGGTAAAAAACACGCCCCCTAGTTCCCCCCCTCGCCCCCTCCCCTCCCCTCCCCCACTGTTTGAATTCATCCCTGGGGAGAACCCTGTATATATATACAATATATATATATATATATTATCTATATACTTATATACACAATATGTAGATATATATATATATAGTGTATATGAGTACATGGTCACGCGTGTGAGTACGTGTACGAGTGTCGAGGCATCGACGTCTTTCAGCATTATCTGCCCGGAAGGTGATGACGGCATGCTGGCAAGTGGGAAGCATGTTTCCATGTGGGCGATCATGAGCAAGGTGCGGCTGGAGGCCTTCATGTGGGTACGTACCTCTGCCACAGTGCGCTCTAATGCACCTCTCTACACCCACCACTGCAGGACGGTCATGGTCAGTGGCCAAGCGTGCCAGTCTTAAACTCGGCTGACTTTGTGCAGCCGTTGTAAACGGTTAAAATTTTTGTGCGGGTTAACGTATATTGGGTTCTCGAGTGACTCGAAGTGATTTTTCTCGATAAAATGAGCGCGTCTTTCACTCTTACATCAACGACCGAATAAGACAAGTCGCATTGCCGAGATGTTGGTTCAGTCGTGGTGTTAGTGCCGAACAATGGCTGTGGCTCTTTGTGGGCTTGTAGAAATGCAGTGACTCTGTTTTTGTCTGCTAAGACAAGGGCCTGCCCTTGGTATTAAGGCAAGCTCTAAATACTCTGGTAGTGCTGCGCGGTTATCACAGCGTAACATAGTGCTGTCATGCCATGTACGGTCGTCGTTGCTGACACATGCATTCCTGCAGCAGGATAGTGCTGAGTGATGATTGTAACTAGATCGTGACCGCAGGGTCTGTGTGTGTGTGTCTCGTTGCACGTTGTTTACACGTGTGTGTGTATGTGGCAGGGAGCAGGCACGGCCCTCGGCGAGCTTCCTCCTTACTTCATGGCAAGAGCCGCACAACTCTCAGGCACCGAGGAGGACCTAGACGAGTTTGAGGAGTTAGAAAAGTTGCAGGAGCACAGAGGTCATCCGCAGGTCAGTGCAATCCGTGAGACGATCCATGAAGCAGCCGTGCGTGCATGGCGTTGTCGTCACGTTGGGTTAGTTGTGTTTGAGTTTGGTTGAGCATTGAGTGAGACGTTTGCCGTTAGCTGAACACTGGGATGTTGTTTGCAGAATGCGATTGAGCGAGCGAAACTTGTGATTCACAACGCCGTGGAGAAGGTTGGCTTCCTCGGCATTATTGCCTGCGCTTCTGTAAGTCTTCCTTTTATCTTACTGCCCCCCTGCTACATACTACTGATCACTTCCCCCGGCTACATTTACTTACTACTTTCCAATTCTATCAAACCTTGCAAAAACATGTTTAAGGTATTCTCGTCGACTCGTCGTTGCAGATTCCGAACCCGCTGTTTGACCTCGCCGGCATCACGTGCGGTCACTTCCTCGTGCCGTTCTGGACGTTCTTTGGCGCGACGCTCATCGGCAAGGCCATTGTCAAGATGCACATCCAGAAGGTGTTTGTGATTCTGACGTTCAGCGAGCATCATGTCGAGACAGTGATCCGCTGGATCGGGTGAGTAGCATGTCGTTACACCGCCACGTCGTTACATAGTTTTATAGTTAGCCTTAGGGTTAGGGTTAGGGTTATGGTTTACTTTTAGAGTTAGTGCTAGGGTTAGGGTTAGTTTTATGGTTAGTTTTAGGTTAGGGTTAGGGTTAGGGTTAGGGTTCACTCCTAGGATACCGTTGGGGTCGACTTCTAGGCGTCTGCTGCGTAGGGATTGCGTTTAGAGCCTACTGAGACAGCGCGAGTAACGTCGTTACTAGCGATGATGTAGCGTTCGATTGTTCGATGTAATATGTCTGCTAGAGGCCGGTCGTATTCTCGCACGGGTGATGGATGTCTCGTCCGCAAGGTGGCGTCACTCGTGTGCCAGCGACGATGTTGATGGAGGGGTGCTGTATTTGCTTGCAGGTTCATTCCTCGTGTCGGACGGAAGGTGCAGGCTCCGTTCAGACACTACCTGCAGAAGCAAAAGGATAAGCTTCACCACCGTCCCGAGAAGCATCATTACAAGGTATGGCCCGTCGTCTGCGGTTGCAATCTTGGTGACAACGCATGATTAAATCACTACTAGCCTAGCCTACCTGACGGATTTGGGTTATATCAAGGGAGATTTTCTCATCGCGGTCAAGAGTGACGCGGCTTGAATGTGTGTACGACGACGTTACGGTTTTTCTTGTTTACCCTGAAATCGAATCGAGTTGGTTTGGAGCTCAGAGCAAGCGAGGTTCTTGTCGTCTGTTTGACCGAGCGTATTGCTGTTCTTTTGTTTTGCAGGACGCCACCTGGGTGCAGTGGATCTTTGAGAAGATAGTCATTGCGATGATTGTCTACTTTCTGCTCTCCATCGTCAACTCGATGGCGCAAAACTACCACAAGCGGCAGTGTCGCCGACGGCACGTCCCTGACAGGGACATTTGAGGTGTCAGCCCTCCCTACACACTCACCCTCCCTCCCCCCCCCTGCCGCTGCTCCCACTGCCCCTCCCTACTGATGCCAACTACGCTCATTAAAGATGGCAGTGGCAGGTATGTCAATATATGGTGCGTTAATGCACACAGGATGCAAACATTGGGCTACAGATCAGGGTTTGCACAAATGACGTGCTGTGGGGCAGGTGGAGTTATTTTTTCAGCATTGATTTCCTTTGGCTTTGAGGTGATGTCGCCAAATACAGTTTTGCTGCAATTCTTGGGAATGAGAGCCTCTCCCCCCATGCTTGGCATCTATAGCAACGCACTACTTTAGCTCACTTACAACGTTTGTTTCCCTACCTGGCTTTCCCGAATAGTCCCCCTGCACTGCTTATTATTATTATATTATCTCCAATTGTCACAC
Source organism: Priapulus caudatus (assembly GCF_000485595.1). Classification (NCBI taxonomy): domain Eukaryota; kingdom Metazoa; phylum Priapulida; class Priapulimorpha; order Priapulimorphida; family Priapulidae; genus Priapulus; species Priapulus caudatus. The sequence goes on along the minus strand of NW_014577754.1, from coordinate 108,490 downwards.
CTGGCCAGACATGTTCACAGTGACGATGAGACGGAGATGCAGAGGAGTCTAATGGCCTAAAATCACCGCCCACAGCAGCGTTGAGGGTAACACAATGGTTTCTGTGTAGGTAATGTGTGCTCAAGCATTCGTGGTGGGCAAGTATGTGTTGAGTTGTCCGAGCTTCTCGGGTGAGAGGCGAAGAACGTGCAAGGTGGCACGAATACACGCACTACTCGCAGTCACACGTACCTTTCCAGGGATTCGCACTAGTATTTATCTTGATTCCCTGACTATTTATTGTCCTGCATTCAATACGGCGCCACACATGATCGATATATGTATGTGTATATATATATATCGCGATTATTTACACTCGTCATGCCGTGTGTTAGTCATCTTATGATTTGTTATTGTAAATATTGTTGTTATGGCATTTAATCATATTCAAGATGTGTTTTAAGTTGGTATGCTCGATGCATCTGAGGGCTGGGTTGTATGCATAACCGGAAGTCATCACTCGGATCGTTGTTTGTCGGCTTAACGTGCGTTATCTCGACACTCTTTCACATTCTTTGCACTCACGTTAGCGGCATTCGTATGTGGAACTGTCGCTATCGAATGCCATTTCGCGAAGGGGACCTAACCCTTTAATAATTCTAATTTCCAGGCGAGTGCATGTCTTACACGGTGATGTTTTCGTTGGGCTGCTGGGGTCCTGCGACAAGCTGTATAGTGCACATGCTCAGCTGATTCGCCGCTGACGTGATCTATCGTTGTTGCGTCATAACGTCATAAACCAAGGAGATAATCCACCGCAGTGAGGTTCTGTCGGCCAACAAAGATTGGTTGGGTTTCCTCGGTGGTTCTATCTGCTAGTGTGTCCACGCCCCGGCAGAGTGGCCAGCAAGACTAGCGACGTCTTCTGTCGTCTATGCTGTGCTGCAGGACGTGATCTTGCGGTTCACGTTGTTGCCGTGTGACACTGCCCTAGTGTGCGTGTCGTAGCTGTGTGTCTGTGGTCGACGTAGTTGTGAAATGCAAATAGAACATCCTGCAATGGGCGGATGTGATGTTGCGCTGGCCAAGCATGACTGTACAAGGACAGCGTGTCCTAGCATGCTGTTAGCGTTACAGTGCCATTCGGCAAACCTCGGGAGAATCAGCTGCTCTCCTTCATTCCATAATTCAGTTAGATGGAGGTATGGAATCGGCCGAGGTGTGCCTAGTGGTTGCATCGCTTCTGAACAATTGAAATATTGTTTAGGCACCGGCAGAATTGTATTTTCGGTGGGAAATGCCATTGTGGGAATTGATTTCAAACCACAGTATTAGTCACAAGAATCGAGATGTACACAGTTGTAACCTTTTAGTGTGTGAACGTGTTTTAAATAAAACCCAATGATTTCAGGCAAATTATTTATACAACAACCCCGTTGTTTTGGTTTTCGCTAGAATATTCTATTTTACACACACAGTGTTTATTCGTACGTCATGTCACCTGCTGACATGAACACAGGAAACACAAAGCGATAAAAAGTAAACATTTGCAGTATACTTATCAATGCTTTATTTAATATAAACAAACACATAGCTATCTCCACTCTTGGCAATACACATATTCTGGTCTAATCCAGTCATATCGCATACTAATAACCATGTGGAGACATTGCTGTGGCAATATACAGTTACAACTCAATCGATCGCTAGAATCTGGAGGGGGGTAGTACATAAGAATAATATACATCTATCCTTTTAGTTCTGTAGTTGAAGGGCGACATGGGCCATGGCCGTATGCGCGTACAAACGAGTTGCTCTTTACTATTTTCAACTGCAAATCGATTAAATGTTGCGTGGATTTGTATTGCGGTGATAGTAAACTGTCATCGAAATGTCAATGTTAAAAGCACGTATGAGTTTAAAAAGTGCCCTTATATATGTCTGGTCATCTCCAGAGTGAATTCAAGCGCACAAGGTTTTCACACGAATACTCCACAAAAGTTGCATGCCACAGCTTCGGGCATGCGAGAAAGAAGGTCCCTGGTAGGTTACACCCATAGCCATATATACAGTTTCATCACGTGTGCCAGTTTAGCCAAGTTAGCAGCCACACAGAACGTATAACAGTATGTTACGGTACGACCGTACGATACAAAGAATTTATCGATACCGTATTGTGGACTGACGGCACGAGAACAAACAGGACATAAAAACAAAGAGTTACTTACACGCACGCGTGCAGGTATGAATGATTTTCGCTTGCTATCAAAATTCACGACGTTCAACAAAATTGAGGAGTGATAGGGTTAGAAATAACACAAGGTTAAGGCAGTGAAACATTTGTGGTCAGAATAAAAAAGGACGTTTAAAAAGGCTCACGGGTGCGTTTATGACTTTTAAAATGCCTCCAGTTTCTGTGCTAACTGTTTGAGCAGCGTGTTCCTGTCGTGGCTTAAAAGGCATCGCGCGGCCACAGTGAAATTATACTACCTCTGCAAGAACAGCAGAACATTTAGGACTTGCCGCAGGCGAGACTTCAGCAAGCAAGCATACCCCACCACGATCATGTAATTGTCACGATCATCGTGCCGCATTTATCCACGACTCCACAGAAACATTGTAGGATTTCATGACACACTCCATATGCATATTATATTCACGTATTACAAGACCTCTGATAGAGGCAACGACGCGCAATATAGGTTCGCGTGTTAACATACATTTTACGTACACTTGTTCTATAGGAAATGTTCTGGGAAAACTAGCACGATGTGTCATCAAACTGCAGTCCTTAGCACTGGAGAGTCATCATTACTTAAGTGAACTGGAATAGTAAGGGTCCAGCAGTCATTCAGTTATTCACACTTTATGTATTACTTGCCTACTTGAGTAGGGTGAAACAGGGAAACAGGGATGTCAGCAAAGACCACGGCACTTTCTCTGCCACATAACCCACTCTCACCCTGAATAGCACCTCTACGATCTACGAAAAATGATGAAGAACAAGCTACTGGTAATGCGTACAGTGACTCCAATGTCTTGGGAAGGCAAAACCCTGAGGACCTGTCAAAGGAAACGATCAGAAAAAAAACGTTTTTTTCGTGCCGAATCTTTGGTTCTCAATCTGTTGCTGTTGTTGATGCAGTTGAATGGTACAGGTCTATCAGGGAGACACAAAAGTGACACTACGTGTCACAGTGCCAAGAAATAGCAGCTCGGTAGCTTTCACACCCCAGTCAGTCTCTGACTACAGCACACACAGCTGCTCTCAGAGGAAGTAGTCTGGCTGTGGCTTTTTGCTAGGTATGCCTCGTCGCTCCTGCGGTGCCGCCTCGAATATAGTGAAGTCTCTCTGTAGGTGTTCGTCTAGCTCCAGTATTGCTGCCACGTTACCGCACCTGTCGAGCAAAGATGGTTCTGACATCACACACACACACACTCCATCGCCGCGTCAGAAACTAATACGAAACAACTGAACAAACCTGCACTAGCCTTGAGTTGGCAATTAGCCATGTCGTGCCCATATGCCACCGTTTTACCGTTTGTACAGAGTCGAGTTCTTAACGATTATTCTTCTGTCTCTAGCGACACGACGTCGTCAGAGCATCCGACTCACTGGAAACATTGTTAACGAGCGGCAATTACATGCACCGTGTACGTTTACCCCGTGATGAGAGAGAGTGTGGGCGCAACCAACACTAACGCTGCTTGTAACACTTCCTTCTAGAGGTGTTCCAGCAGGAGCAGTGACTCTGCTAGCAGTGCAGCACTCGGGGACAGCCGACTAACAGCCACTCACCTGTAGCAGCACTCGGGGACAGCCGACTAACAGCCACTCACCTGTAGCAGCACTCGGGGACAGCCGACTAACAGCCACTCACCTGTAGCAGTAGTTCGGTGCCGACCAGACCGTGAGCACTGTCTCGTTGAAGTGCCACTTGTAGCCCTCCATGACAAGCTGGTGCGCCCGGCAGATCATGTCAATGTCGTTGACGGCGTTGAACTGCGCGACGACGTCGCTGCCAAACAGGTATCCGGCGCCGCGCGGGCTCACGCCCCAGCCCTGCATGTCTGTCGCCAACATCACCAATCGCTCCATTAAACAACGCACGTGCCGCGCACTCGCGCACAAACATGCAAATTGCGGGAAAGGTCACAGACTTGGGTCAACTTAAAATTTACTTGAACGTAACTTAACATCAACTTACAAGTGTTGTAACAACAACTTACGATACATGATCAGGGTAATTAAGATAAAAGTATAAACAAAGTCAGTCGTGCGCAAAGGTACTTATATTATATAGTAACGCAGTTAAGTTGAAATCGGCTGGAACTTGAATAGTAAAATTAATAATCACTATCATACTAGTTGAATATATATTTATAACCATTTCCCATTCACAAACATTACAAACCTTCTGGATCTGACCAGAGCAAGTCACACATTGGGCCATCATGAGGTACCTCTTGTTTCCGGTCTATTGTTCGGATTTGGTCGAGTGTTTGAATAGATGGAGACAGTCCTCCGTGCACACAGAATATCTGCGAAGGTAACACGAACATTAACTTTTGAAAATAATGATTTCAAACAGTTTTTCTGACCCCTACAATACTTACTGGTATTGCTTGCATAACAGCAAGTGTCTAAAGTAAGGCCAAGATATCTTAGGACACTCGTACACCGTTGTTTTTTACAAAAATATACAACAATAATGAAATCTGTTTGTTTACATCATGGTTACATGATGATGCCACTTGTTTATTACGAGACCCTGTCCTTGTACTTTTACATAGTAACTGGAATTGTGCAATAGAGATAGTGTACCAGTCTAGAACTACTACCTCACTCAATGAGATGCACTTTTGTCTGGTGGTTGCCAATTTCAAGAGAACTATCGCTATGCGAAAGGATGTGGCTGTATTATTTGCTATTTTATATACCATAACAGCATAAACTCATGGTAGTTTTTATACTGGAGTAATCAGTAACATGTTCGCTATTAGGTGAGACTATATTTTTCTCGATTGTGCAGTTATTCGTGAAATAATTCCTTTAAGCCAGCACGCAAGCATCCTAGCACGCAACCAGCATTACGGATTCACGCTCGCTAAGCTTAATTACCCTACATCGGCTAACATAACAACTGAGTAGATACATTACTAATGCTAACAAACATGAACAGGTAGATAATAAGGGGCTCACCTGGCCATCGATGATGGCCGACAAACTGAGATAGTCGAAGATTTCTGTACAGTAACGCCACACGGTGATCGATCCATACTTGCGTAAACACTCGTCGTAAAACCCATACACCTGTGTGATCTGCCTGCTCTCGTGGTTACCCCGAATTAACGTTATTCTGTCCGGATACCTCACCTAGAATTGACAAATGCTAGTTAGCAACAGGTACTCCACAAAACTTCTGAAAAAATACAACAGTATAAGTCAGGAAAGGAAACATAAACTATGTACACATCAATATAAAAGATACCAAACTAAATATCTTATAGCCGAGAAGATGGTACAGAGCATACAAATTACTATGATTGCGTAGATAAAATATAATGCAAATAATAATAATAAAAGATATTTTAATGCAAATTGTGCTCACGTGACTTCAAACATGATATGATATACCTTAAGTGCAAGTAGAAGTAGGAAGGTTTCAACACTGTAGAATCCTCTGTCGACAAAATCACCAAGAAATAGGTAGTTTGTATCTGGGACATCACCCCCAACTTTAAAAAGTTCTTTTAAGTCATAGAATTGGCCATGTATGTCTCCACAAACCTGAAAACAGATTTTTGATATTAAACATAGTTATCCTTTTTATCTCGACCTTTGAAAATGCCTTTCCTTAAGCAAAAAAATCATAAGGACTACTTTCTGAGGTATCACCACCATATGAACTATTAGAGTTGACCAAAAACTAGAAGTAATGATAATTGACACAAAAATAAATCTATTTTTCTTTAATCTTTCATCAAATCCTAGACATGATATTATGGGTCAATTGTCCATGGTCATCATCCATCATAAACACGTAACGGAAATATTTCGCTGGTGAAGAGCAAGAATCAACTAGTGACATAAAAAGAAGCGCTACTCTCACTGCTGACTGTACACCTTCATAAATAACAGAGAAGCGATGCTTACTGTGACTGGAGAGTCGACTCTCTGCACGTTGCTTTCTTCTACGAGGATTTCGCGTGCTTTCGCACAGAGGGATTTCACTTCACTTTCTTTGATGACCTCACACTTCCTCAGCTGCTCAATTTGCCTAGGTAAAATAAAGAAATGTGGTTTACGCATGAATTAATCTACGTTTCTATATGGATAAAGTTAAGAAGTTGGCAAGCTCCAAAACGGTAACATGTGTAACTCAAATCTAAGAGAACTCCAACTAGAATCCTAATTCTCACCCCCTACCCGTGATTTATAGCTGCTGGTACATACTTGATAATTTAGCCAATCAACTCACATAAAGGTAGGAGGTAGGCCATAGGCTGTTTGGTTAATTTACATGTGGATGGCAATATAACAGTTGTTGCATCACTTTTTTTACTGCTTACCTGTCTAGGTCACTAGAATCAGTCATTTTGGAATGAATCAGTGAGCACTATAACCACCACATTAAAGTGAGACCTAAAAATATTAAAGAAAATTAATCTTGTTGAGTCTCTACCACAAAATTAGCAATACTTTATTTCTCTGATAGGTAACCACGACTCGTATATGCAAGCACACGCTGTTACCGATTCCTTATCTGATTTCTGAATCAACTCAAGTCGTTATTTATTCAGCAGACAGCTAGGTAGTATTACCATGGCATGAGCAAATGTGCTATAGCTGTTCAAGGTAATGCTCACCACTGAGTCACGCTGCAAATGAATGAACGCCAGAAAATGATACGATCTGAAATGCTGTCTTGCTGGCCGTGTTGGTAACAGCGTTAACTCATTAGCTCAGAAACATTTTGTAATACATATAACTCCGGAAGCAATAAAGCAATATAGTAGCGGGCACGATAATTATAAACTACAACAACTACAGTTTAAAATGAAAATAAAAAGAAAGAAAATGACAAAACAAACCTCAGTCTACGACTGTATGTCTCGTAAGAGATGTATAGCTTAGTTTTTAAATACACTTTACTACACATAATACATATAACTATGCATGTTTGATGATTTAATAAAAATATAATGTTAGCGTGTATTATTTATATTTTGTATTATGTATATAAATATATTATAATATATTAAACACTTATATTATCTAGTAAGAGGTAATATTTTGCACTTACCATCCACGAGATGGCGCCATACATTGCAAAGCAAAAATGACAGTCGAAGAAGACACTGTCACTGTGACTGTCACAGTCGTTGTTTGTGTAATCATTGACATTGGTTGAGTTCTACTTCGTTTGTTCTTTGCTTCAATAAAGTCATATTTTTAAGAGATCCATCTGAAAGAGAGGTAGGACTAATGTGAACCGAATCTCGAGACGGGTGACTAGTTTCAAGTTGTGCAACAATCGTCAATCGACATTTTTACTTTTTACTTTTTATAATTATTAATCTTTTACCTAATTTTTTGGCGTTTCGACGTAGGTTACTAGGTAGGCCTACTAGTTAGTGAACCTACACTACGTAGGTAGGCCTACACAGATGAACGATAACGCGTGTGTGTCGATGTACATATACTATTACTATAGTATAGTATTAGTAAATTTAATCTTACCCGTAATCGTTATCGAAATATTGAGCCGAATACACTTTCAGTTTGTGTATGCAGCTCCCCTAGATACAATAATGTAACCACAACCCAGGATAGGGTTACAACGCGATTCTATGGTTTTCTGTGGAGGAACCCCTTAGTGAATCACACAGTGGGCTGCGACTAGGGACAGCGCGTCTCCCGTGGTACCGAATTCTCTCCCTAGAGGGCCTTATTATTATTATTTTTAATTAGGGATAGGGTTAAGGTTAGGATTAGGGTTAGGGTTAGGGTTAGGGTTAGGATTAGGGTTAGGGTTAGGGTTAGGATTAGGGTTAGGGTTAGGATTTGGGTTAGGGTTAGGGTTAGGGTTAACTGATTTTATTAATTGTTAATTAATAATGCGCCATCTAGCGGATCTAAAACCTACTATTTCGGACTTGGGAGACGCGCTGTCCCTAGTGGCACGCCCTCTAGGGAGAGAATTCGGTACCATGGGAGACGCGCTGTCCCTAGTGGCACCCCACACAGTGCGGTTTGCTGGTGCGTTTTCAGAGACTAGAACTTCCAAACTGGGTTTATTCTAATTCTAAACACGAACCTTTCTCCGCTATCCTGGAACTTACTATGTATTACAATACTCTGTATTAAACTAATATAACCTGTTACAAAAATTCGAAGTGACGAGCGGCGGATATATTGAGCCCCATTTCTGTTGACCTGTGACGTACGCATTCCCAATGCGCATAGCGATCGGCAAACGCAGCGCCCTCCAATTGGTCGGTGAATTCGCTCTTCAAACCGAAGTACGTCACAGGTCAACAGAAATGGCGCTCAATATATCCGCCGCTCGTCACTTCGAATTTTTGTAACAGGTTATATTAGTTTAATACAGAGTATTGTGATACATAGTAAGTTCCAGGATAGCAGAGAAAGGTTCGTGTTTAGAATAAACCCAGTTTGGAAGTTCTAGTCTCTAAAAACGCACCAGCAAACCGCCCTGAGTGATTCACTCAGGGGTTCCTCCACAGAAAACCATAGACTCGCGTTGTAACCCTATCTTGGGTTTGGGTTACATTATTGTATCTAGCAGCTCCCCCAGCCTCACAGGCACTTGAAGCGTTTCAATAAAATATAATGCTAAATAAATACGAAATCTATTTACTACCAAATTCTTAATGTTTCTATACTCTCTTTCACCTAGTATTATTGCCAACAGTTTCCTGTAAATTCTGTCCAAATCCTATGTACAACACACGCTGCCCGCGGCCATTGCTCTCGCGGCTGTATATATATAGCAGGTAGGAAAGCGGGATCCCTAAATTCGCTTGATTTCACGCCTTCACAGCACAAATACACATCCAACAGCTTCCATCTTTGTTTCCATTTCAAGAACAGTGTTCATTTGTTATAAAAACATAATGTCTCTGTTCGTAACCGAGCTGTGTCACGCGAAATCAACCAAAGACTGACGAAATTCTCGCGTTCCCTAACATTGCCCAGTAAATGTAAATGGCTGCCAGTACAGGGCTATATAGACTGGTACTCGCTCCCACCTTGATTACCCATCGAGTAACTAAGCTAAGCCGAGAGGTGGGAGCGAGTACCAGTCTATCGGCTATAGGCGGCGCACTGCTTTCCAACTCTTGTATGAGCCTCGCCATTGGAGCGTTGCAAAAACGTTGCAGCGTTGCGGCGCAAGAATGAGGTCACGAAGAGCGCCGGTGGGTGTTTCCTGATTCTGACAGCCATTTACATTTACTGGGCAAGGTTAGCGAACGCGAGAATTTCGTCAGTCTTTGTGTGATTTTGCGTGACACAGCTCGGTTATGAACAGAGACAATATGTTTTTATAACAAGTGAACACTGTTCTTGAAATGGAAACAAAGATAGAAGCTGTTGGATGTGTATTTGTGCTGTGAAGGCGTGAAATCAGGCGAGCGTCAAGCGAATTTAGGGATCTCGCTTTCCTACCTGCTATATATATAAGTGTAAGTGTTCACAGTGCAGCCGCGAGAGCAATGGCCGCCGGCAGCGTATGTTGTACATAGGATTTGGATGGAATTTAGAGGAAACTGTCGGCAATAATACTAGGTGAAAGAGAGTATAGAAACATTAAAAATATGGTAGTAAATAAATTTCGTATTTATTTAGCATTATATTTTATTGAAACGCTTCAAGTGCCTGTGCTTAGGCTTAGTCATATATACCATAGATACATATATGCTTAGTCATCAATACGGTACCCTCCGATACATTTCCATAGTTTCTTAGATCGGGCGCTAGATGGCACTATTGTAAAACAGCGCCGCCATACTCGACATCATAAAGTGTATTTGCACCTGCAGCTGAGCTAACCGCAGCAATGTCAAGACAAGAAGTGCATGTGTACACGATTTTACGAATTTTCACTTCATACAAATTTTGACGAATATAAGTTGTAACAGGGTTCGTAGCGGGTCTTCCAAAGTCTTATAAGTACTTATTTTGCCAAAAATAAAATAAGGGCCCTTATTAGTACTTATTTTTGGTGAAATCTTAGAAAAGTACTTAATAGTCCTTATTTTTTGCAACCTACAATATTTCATATAAATTGTTTTATAAACTATTCTCGACTTAGAGTAAGAATTGCTGTATATATAATACGGAATAATTAAATCTGCTGTGCAACTGTGTATATAAATATTATTAGTGTACTTTAATAGTCGGTGATCTATCAGAAATCGCGTAAAAAAAGTCTTATTTTGGCCTCCAGAAAGGGTCATATAAGTCCTTATTTCGACATGCGTCTTACTACTATGAACCCTGTGTAACAACAGTCAACAGTCAAAATTGGTAAAATCGTGTTCTTGCACACAACCTACCTCTAGAGTCTAGACTAATAGTGATATTGATAATAGCAAGAGCTAATAATACCTAGAGTGTACAACGGAAAAACGGGAAAATAGTGCTATTTCACGACAACATTATTCTACTTTGCCTGCGAGTCTATAATAATTTCATGGTATTGCATTAAGCAGAATTCTTTGCTCTCTAAAACAAGACCAACCGCTTGTCAATACGATACTCCTAGGCGGAGATATCGGCTCCTAAACCTCCCCTCCCACATGCCAAACGCCGCCTCGAATCCACTTCTGTCCGCATCCTTCACGCGGCTAAGCGTTGCTTCGTTAGAGTTCGGTTTTTCCGCCATAATTGTATGAATGATTTTCGGGTGCAGGTGCAGGGTGGAGGTGACTTTCGGGGGCATCGCCTATGCCCTTATCTCCCATTATCTTTCCTAGCAAGGCTAATGCCCGTCATGATGGAGCCGGCAATGTTTTTTTAATTAAGTCTCTACAACGCAGCTAGTAAGAGTACCAAATTTGGGCATGTGACATCAATTATCAGCGCTCCAAGCGGTGACGGAAACCGATAGCTGAAATGCTTAGACGCGTGAAGGATGCGGACAGAAGTGGATTCGAGGCGGCGTTTGGCATGTGGGAGGGGAGGTTTAGGAGCCGATATCTCCGCCTAGGAGTATCGTATTGACAAGCGGTTGGTCTTGTTTTAGAGAGCAAAGAATTCTGCTTAATGCAATACCATGAAATTATTATAGACTCGCAGGCAAAGTAGAATAATGTTGTCGTGAAATAGCACTATTTTCCCGTTTTTCCGTTGTACACTAGGTATTATTAGCTCTTGATAATAGTAAAAACTTAGAAACTACACCGTTTGTCGACCTCCTATAAACTTAATTTCCTGAGGAAGTGGCAGGGGTTAATTGGTAGAGTAAAAGGTAAAAATGTGTTAACTTAGTATATCTGTGCAGTAACTTCATACTTGATAAAATGCATAAATTGATGAGTATTTTCTGCCATTATACAACATGTCGCATACGCTGGCAGTGTCGGCCACAAAAAACAATGGCCGGAAACTATCATCAGGTTGCACACGGGTGTGAAATTATTGTGTAAAAATAATAAGTTGACCCTTTTGACCCCGCTGTTTACCTCAGCTAGTTCCGCAGGAAATGCAGCCATGGGTGGAACGTGGAGGAAAGTTTTTTATGAACTATAGACAGTATTGTGAGGTCCTGGTCCTTAGAAAGCGAGGTAGTAATCCTGCTATATATCTGGTTTTTGACAGGTTTGATATCGCACAGGACCTAGCATTTGTCTAGGTAGCAAGCAACTTTTGAAAAGGCACACAAGGAACACATGCAACCAGCAATTCTAATCACTTGCTAAATGAACCAAAAATCCACAGTAATGTAGAGTGCAGGAGTGAAAACCCCAGTATGGCTAGAGCTGAAAATGAACAATCTTTAGTGGCTAACTTGAGTTCTGGTGTGGATTATTTGAAAATTCAGAATAATCTATTGGGCATTAAAGCTGAAACAGAATACTCAGTCACTGACAACAATCTCAGCAATCTGTCAAGTGAAAAATCCAACATGGAAGTCGAAGGCAAGCCAGATGTGAATTGTAACGGATTACACAGCTCGCCCAACCCTCATTCACCAGATGTCAGCACTCTTCTAGACAATACCCCATTTCGTTCGGAAACCCAGGACCAGTCCCTATTAGATGGCAGCATCACACGGTCGCAGCGAAGGAAACGGACGAGGAATTTAATGTTGCCTGCAGAAACGTACGAGACGTTCTACTTCTGCCTGGTGTGCAGCCAGGGCATCGGCAACAAGAAGGGGCTAGCCGACCACATGCGCGAGTTCCAGCATGGCGAGTCTCCGCGCTGGAAAGCATTCCAGTGTCCTTCGTGTCAGATGGTGTTTGCGAACGCGATGGACGTCGTCACTCACCGCGAGACGCAACACGATCTGCGGCGTCAGTTCGTCTGCGACGTGTGCGGCCTCGCCTACCACAGGAAGAAGTACTTCTTCCACCACCGGCTGACGCACGGGAGCCGCCGGCGCATCGCGTGCGACCGCTGCGGCGTCACCTGCTCCACACGACAGGTGCTGCGCCGCCACATGACCCTGCACCGCGCCGACGCCCCCTATCGCTGCGCCGTCTGCCAGAAGCGATTCAAGTCGGACGACCGGCTGCGGGCGCACGTGCGGATGCATGTCAGCGAGGCAGTGGCGGCTCGGCACGACGACACGGCGATCGCGGCTAGGAGGACAGATGGCGCTGGAGCGGTGGCGCGGCGGGACGGAGTCGTGAAACCAGTCGAGTGTGAGACATGTGGCAAGACATTCAAGCAGCAGCAGCTTCTGCACGCGCACACTGCGCGTTTCCACGGCAATGCGGCGTCACAGACGCACGGGCGGATGCGCGACCACGTCGCCGTGGAGACGACGCGCGGCGGCGAGCGGCATGCGTGCGGCGTCTGCCAGCGCGTCTACACGTCGCAGGTGTACCTCGAGCGGCACACGCAGCTGCACTTGGAAGCTCGTTGGCGGCGTAGCCATGTGTTCACCCTCCCTGCCACACGCGTCACGCACGGCCATGACGACAATGTTGACAACACATTCATCTGCTCGGCGTGCGACGACCACTTTCACTCCCAGGTGGCGCTCACGAGCCACGTAAACGATGTGCACCGTGGGGTGCCGCGTCTCCGGCACTCCAGGCCGGCGTCACCGCCGCCTGATGACGATTCGGCGCGCGCGGTCGCGCTGTGGCAGGCACCGGACGAGTCTCCTCAAACTACGGGCGAAGATTGGCTCCAATCACAGCACGACGCAGAGTTACCGTCGACGAATCATGACGCGGTACACTTCAGGACGGAGTCGGACACGGCGACCGTCATGGCGGACGGGTCGCGTGGCAGCAGGTCGGAGCGGCCGTCACGCAAGCAGCGCTTCCCGCAGAAGCTGGGCATCTTTCGGCCGCGGCTGCTCGACCCCGGGAGTGGCGACGTTGAACGCTCTGAAGCGGTGGAGTCCGCAGCGCCCCCTGCTGGTCCGCGGGAGCACTGCTCGGATGCCGAGGCTGCAGCACGCTTGCTGTTCCACGCAGCGAACAAGTCGTCTTCATGCGCGGCGCAGGACGCCCGCGATGAGGTCACGTCCGTGACCCCGCGACCCGACGTTTACACATCGCCGTTCTTCAAGAGTGTCGTGCCGCGGAAAGATAGATGGGCGCCGGTCACCTTCAGCGACGACCCACCGCGACACCGGCGCACTCTGGCGCAGCTGCTCGGCGGCGGTGCCCTCGACGACGCGACCGCCGGGAGAGCGGGAGCACTCCTGGAGATGGCGAAGGCTTTCACACGGGATTCTGGCATGACAGGGGGCGCCACCGAGCGCCACGACCAACTGGATCGGGAATGTTTGTCGCTGCAGTCATTCGCAGGTGAAGACAGGTGAGGGAGTCTTCATACTGTATGCGCATGCGTGCGTGCGTGTGTGTATGTGATTGTGTGTGTGTGCGTGCATGTCTGAGTCTATATGTTTGTATGTGTGTGTGCGTGCGTGTTTGTATGTGTGTGTGTGTGGGTGGTGTTACACGCTTTAAAATTATGTGTTGCGTTTAGGACTGTTAAACAGGTTGAATAATTTGTCATGAGTTTTTCTCGGTCACGTTCTCTTACTCATGTGGTTTATATTTAAATTAAATAATGTAGTAATTTATGTAATCCTAGTTTAAAAGTGTAAATCTGTGTGTGTTTCAACAACTATAATCTTTAACGCTTTGAAATACAGAACAACATGTTACCTGATGTTAAATGTGACCATGAGAGACGAAAGCAATGTCTATTGCAAACATAAAATATTTTGAAGCAGGCTCTCCTTGACATATTAAGCTTTTTCTCGTAATTGTTTTTAAGAGCGAGCCACCTTAGTGGTGTGTGTGTGAGATCTGTTATTTCTGTGCTGGATCGATGAGTGAATGACACTGAATGTCATAGAGGATAATTTATGCAGATAAGTCTGTTGATGTGCAGTAGGGTAAAAAATATACAGGAGCGATGAGCGATTCGCTCTTCAAACCTCTGAAATTGCTCCCATGAGGCTCAAAATAGCTCCTGTAAAAATGTTTACGAGAGCTATTTTTCTACAGACTTGAAAAAGAGCTCCCGTGGAAAAAAAAAGGATTTTTTTCCCTAATGTGCAGCCAAGTCCAGTCAATGTTATTCCCCTACAGGTGCACCTGTCCTAGTGAACACCCAGGCTACAGGTGCGTGTTACTGTGCACCTCTCTTTATTGAACACCCAGGCTGACAGTGCCACCTCTCTTAGTGTAACACCAGGCTACAGAGATGCCACCTGTCTTAGTGAACACCAGGCTCTAACAGTTGCACCTGTCCTAGTGAACACCCAGCGGCTACAGGTGCCACCTGTCTTAGTGACACCCAGGCTAACAGGTGACCTGTCGTTAGTGAACACCCAGGCTACAGGTGTCCACCTGTCGTCAGGTGAACACCCAGGCTACAGGGTGCACTTGCTAGTGAACACCCAGGCCGTACAGGTGCCACCTGTCGCTTAGGGAATCCCTCAGGGCTACAGGTGCCACCCGTCTATGTGATACACTTCCAGGCTACAGGGTGCCACCGTGTCCTAGTGAACACCAGGCTACAGGATGCACCTGTTTCTTTAGTGTGAACACCCAGGCCTACAGGCCTGCACCTGCTCTTAGTGAACACCCCCAGGCCTACAGGTGCACCTGTCTTAGTGAACACCCAGGCTACAGGTGCACCTGTCTTAGTGAACACCCAGGCTACAGGTGCACCTGTCTTAGTGAACACCCAGGCGTACAGGTGCACTCTGCTCCCCCCTTCCCCATAGTGAACACCAGGCGACAGGTGAACCTTGTCTTAGTGAACACCCAGGCCTACAGAGTGCACCTGTCTAGTGAACACCAGGCCCTACAGGTGCCCACCTGGCTTAGGTGAACCCCAGGCTTACCGGAGTGCACCTGTCTTAGTGAACACCCAGGCTACAGGTGCACCTGTCTTAGTGAACACCCAGGCTACAGGTGCACCTGTCTTAGTGAACACCCAGGCTACAGCGTGCACCTCGCTCTAGTGAACACCAGGCTACAGGGTGCACCGGTGTCTTAGTGACACAGGCCTACAGGCTGCACCTGAATCTTAGTGAACACCCAGGCTACAGGTGCACCTGTCTTAGTGAACACCCAGGCTATAGAACGGGTTTCTGTTTATACACGTCAGTCGGAGCATTATTTAGTTGCATTTATATGGTTGCATAATTACATTATACACGCTGGTGTAACAAAAGAATTACATATAGTGAAACCACCTCAATATAGTTGGTGTCTGTCTATAGCGGACATTTTAGGAGTATTGACCCTTATATGCAGGTTTGACCCTTATATGCAGGTTTGACTGTGTTTCTGTGTTTGGTCGTAATGCCCGCGTTTCACTGTGGCGATTGTTTACTCCTCTAGCACCTTCACTGTGGCGATTGTTTACTCCTCTAGCACCTTCACTGTGGCGATGGTTTACTCCTCTAGCACCTTCGCGCATCCTGCACCCTGCACCCTGCACCCTGCATCCTGCACCCTGCAATTTACATTTTGGTTCAATCTGCGGTGCGGGGTTAACTTCTCTATATTTCTAACCAGAAGCGGTGTATTCGTTGCGGTTAACTTCTCTATATTTCTAACCAGAAGCGGTGTATTCGTTGCATTTGCACTTTCGTGCTGCTCTTTACCCAGACTATAATTCAGCGTAATGTGGTGACCCCTGTGCACGTAGTTTGCACCATTTCCTGACCGTATACCTCGAATCGACAGTATTCACGGCGCTAAAATTACTAACTCCGTTTTCAGTTTCTCCGCCAGCCATGCATCCGCAGATGCCGTCAACGCACGGGTAAAGTTGGAGCCGGGTCGGCAAGAGGAGGAGGAGGAGGAGGAGGAGGGGGAGGAGCTCGCGGCCCTACAGCCGGCTGTGACCTCTATAGGACGGATGGTAGGCACCACTCAGCAGCAGCACTGCAGCATCCCAACACGCGGGTCTACACTGCCTTGCATGCATGCATATCGATCTATCTATCTATATGCACATGCACGCACCACGTACGCACACGCACGCACACACCATGCACGCACGCACGCACACACCACGTACGCACATGCACGCACACACCATGCACGCACGCACGCACACACCACGCGCGCGCACGTACACACGCGCACACACCACGCACGCACACATCATGCACGCACACACGCACCCACACACGCGCGCGCACGCACATACCACGCACGCACGCGCGCGCGCACGTACACACACCACGCACGCACACGCATTAATATATTTGCCGCGTGTCCTACTGCTGCTGCTATCACTTCGTCAAGACGGCTGGTGCGTGATCAGTTGTCGCGGTAACCCCGTACGCCCGCGTACACACACGGCTTACAAAAACAAATCGATCCAGTCATGCGCGCTGCGCTGCGCCAGTGTCATTCGCGCTATACCATTGTACGTACAACATACTACAATCGAACTACAACCTATACCGTATGTCATCAAACAAGCTGCGGCACATCCACAGGTATGTACGCTTATGAAATATTACATTCTTGAATATTGTTCATGCAATTTTTTATCTTGAATCTATTATTTCATTCACTCAATCTATATTCTACGTTTAACAACTACCCCACTAATGCACAAAATAACCACATTTGTGCTTCATATTAAACTCATTGCCAATTTCTTTAGGCAATCACTAATGGCAATTGACCGATTACAAATACTTCACCCCTTAACCTGTTGGATTTTCAGGACGGTGGTTACACTCATGTACGGGGTTCTTTTGACTGACTGTGAATTTATCTTTCGTTCTTTTCCTGTCGTACACTATCTACAATAATTACAGAGTGTATCCCTGAGTGCAAAATTAAGCTCGCATCAGATGCCGTGTACCATCCCACAAGCACTAATTATCAACTGTTCCTATTTTCTCTAAACACGTTGAAGACTGCTTCTGCATTTGTCCAGCTACTGAACATGGTGAAAAACATACTTTATACCACATACTTTCAAACTACTAAACGTCTCTTATGTAATATGCTGTCTCCGATTCCATCTTCTTCAGTTCCAAAAACCTTCTGCATCCGTCAAAAGATGCAAGTCCTGTGGTCGACCAACGAAGGGACACAAGAGGTTTACAAAGGAGAGTCCATGTGACTTGCCACCTCTTCCAGAACTAATGGCCATAAACCAAGCTCGCACTCAACATCGTCGTGCAAAAGTCAGAGCAAACAATGCTTCCACTTTAAACAAACAGATAACTCGGGAACGTATGGCTTCAGAACCAAACAAACAGAGAACTCGGGAACGTATGGCTTCAGAACACAACAAACAGAGAACTCTGGAACGTATGGCTTCAGAACCAAACAAACAGGGAACTCGGGAACGTTTAATTATTGGCTTTCAGAAACCAAACAAACATGAAACTCTGTGAGCGACTATGGTTTCAAGCAAACACAACAAACTAGAGAACTCTGGAACGTTAGTCTTTCAGAAACACAACAAACAGAGAACTCTGGAACGTATGGCTTCAGAACACAGCAAACAGAGAACTCGCAAACGTTTTGCATCAACAGTCAACCTTAAAAGACTTAGGCAGCGCAAACAACATCAACGGCAACAAAGGGCATCAAAGGCAAGCACTTTTGGTTCCGTCCACTACCGGACACACACACCAATCGATTCCATTTCTTTCATGCTACCGTTTATACATAACAAGTGTAAATAGAAAAAGCAGACAAATGCTAACAATGTTCAAACGTTGATCACTGTGTCATGCTTTAGAATCTAACGTTTCACCAGGATAGATCATAAATCATAACAAAAACACAGTAGCCAAAAATACTAATAATTCAAAAGAAATGTAGGTACTAATTTTCTTGCCGTTATTGATATCAGAGAAAAGATAAGATTAATCGACAAAAAAATATGCACACAAAACAAGTAAATTTGGACAAATTTTGCTACAATTTTCATGGGTGATCAGTGTCCCTGTCTCGGCCTCTCACGCGGGGCATTTTATTCACCGGCCATGCTAGGCGCGTAGCTACGAGACGTGCATTCGCGTTCATCGGCCAGCTAGTATACTATATATATTATATATATATATATATTCTTGTATATAGATGTGCCGTGCGTGCTTGTGCCGTGTGTTACAGCTGTGTATATGCATGCGTTGCGTTGAGCGTGCTAGTGCGTGACGTGCAGTGCGTGCGTGCGTGCGTGCGTGTGTCACAGTGTGTATATGCATGCGTGCGTGCGTGCGCGCGTGATATGGGTAAAAGCACAGATGGGTCAAATGTGTGTATTCATCCAAATCCGTGCAGCACTTTGGCGAGCCGGCTAATCTCGCAGCTCGACTCTTTGACCCGAATATTCGCAGCTGCCATGGCTGCCTTTGTCTGGCCACAGCTGACCTCCGTGTCAAGGACGAGGGCAAAAGGGCAGATTGCAATGTGCGTACAGCAGGCGACAGGTTTATATAGCTCGGTATCGGCGCTTGCGTTTCGCAGGCAACTTGTTTATGTGGTGGCCCGTTGCCGGCAGCGGCCGTGAACTGCGATTTGATAGGCATTATATCGCACGTACGTACGCCCGCGCACGCACGCGTGTATGCACGCACGCACACGCGGCATGCTTGTGGGATATGCAGCTGCGCGTGGTGCAGTGAACTTGGCAGCGAAGGTCGATGCGAGGGCAGCAGCAGCAGCAGCAGCAGCAGCAGCAGCAGCACATGTATCCGTGTCGTCTGATTATATTGAAAGTTACTGTATTCATGCAACTCTTGCTTGCTCGCAAATAGCCAGTCTGATGTAGTCCTTCTTGGGGGGGGGATGATGTTAGGGTTGGGTCGTTTGGGGAGAGGTTAATATTCTGACTGCGAGCACAAGTCTGTTATACTAGTTACTAGTACGAACAGCACACGGCAGCCCGTTATTTATTTATTTGTTTATTTTACTTTATGACGGAACACACTCCTCACAGTTAGATAATCGACTGAATATTCTACATCATAGAAAAAGTGAAGCCATTCACATTTATAACAAGATTACAATATTACATGTTCGAGTTATTTTAATGGTGTTCTTCATCTAACCATTAGCAATTCAGCTGTTTACGTGAGCCCGTGCCTAAATTGTCCCCATTTGCGCACAGCAAACGTAAATTCTCTGTTGACCTCTGCACGTAACGTTTTAATAATAGCTACCCGTGTATGCCGGCCGAGCCAATTACTTGCATATTTGGTCAATGACTGTATGAGAATAGGGGCATCACGAGCTGTAACGATGGAGAGGGGGCGATCTGTGTTGTTAGGGTGTAGTACCACCACAGTCCACCAGTAAATGTGTTATAATACATACGTCTCCGAAGGATAAAATTGCACGCACAGCGTTACGGTTCGCTTGCCAATCTCACCTCGTCAAATTAAGTATAGTGTAGGCCTACTGTGCTCGGCACACTTTGGCCAGTCACAATCTAAACAACTTAATGTGACTGCACTCGAATTTGGCTACAGACCCGTACCTAAAAAATGGTGCAGTGCCAACGATTTGTACAGAATTAAGAACCGAAACCCAAAATAAACCCAAGTGTTACTACTGAGATTCCACGGGTTATTGTGCAAAATAAGTTTATTTTTTTATGTTATTAAATATATTATTATAGACTATTAATTGTTGTTATATATTATCGTATTTTATTTAAAATTGAACGGGCGATGTGTGAAACTTGCTCATCTAATCTATTTGCGTTTTATGCAAATATTCGCTACAATTGATCTTGCATTGCTGACGTTGGAATTACTTTCGGAAGATTCGCTAGATCGGATTAGATTCGGAAACAACGCTATAATTTCTGTTGCTTTCTTTCTTCAGTCTTCGCGCATCAATCGGTGGTTTGCTCGCCACATGTAGTTAGCTCTTGCACTGGCCGCCATTTCTAAAGCTCAGTGTTTCTCGCTGCAGGGAGGCGTTAGCGTAGCCGGTGACAGCCATAGAGAGGCGATGCGACAGGAGAGGCTCCTACGGAGACTGCGGCGTACAAGCGCAGCGTCCGCCGCGGCCGACCTCTCTGCCCACGCTCGAGATCGAGCCTTCGCTGTCGATGCAGCCCCGTATAG
Source organism: Priapulus caudatus (assembly GCF_000485595.1). Taxonomy (NCBI): domain Eukaryota; kingdom Metazoa; phylum Priapulida; class Priapulimorpha; order Priapulimorphida; family Priapulidae; genus Priapulus; species Priapulus caudatus. The sequence continues at coordinate 87,725 of NW_014577754.1, read as the reverse complement.
ACGCAGCGCGAAGAAAGCCGCCAGTGTCCACGAAATCAGCCGAAGTTGCGGCAGCGCGACGCCGCCAGGGGGCAGCACGCGCCCGCGTGATCCAGACGGGGCGATGTCTTCGCAGACGCCGTCGAGAGACGGGAGATATCTGCGTAGCTGTAAGTCGCTGAGCGGGCCAGCTAAGCCGTCGTCATCATCCTCATCACTGCTGCAGCGCATTCTCAGCCCGTCGCAGGACAGCGGTGGCGCCACCACGGCCGCATCACGCATCCTGGCCAACGTGGCCGCGTGCTGCCCCCGCAAGGTGGCGCCACCGTCGTCGCCGATGCTGCAGCACATCCTCGCGCAGCGCGGCGACGAGGCGAACGGTGGCGCCCTCGCCGACTCGCCCGCAACCTCGCTGCTGCAGAGCATCCTCTGCGCCGCGAGAGAGGGCGCCGGTGAGGCATCACGCACCACCGGAGGAGGCGCCACTGTAGCGTCGCCCGCGACTCACTCGAGCGATGGTCGCCGCGGCACGGCACGAACGTGGACAAGCAATCTCCAGAAGCTGCTGATGGATCCCGTGGCTTCCTCCTCCTCTTCCTCATCCTCGTCGTCAGCTGCCGTCAGCTTCGCGGCGAGGGGATGCTCACCCGTGCTCAAATCCCTGCTGACCGGTGGTGGCGGCAGCGGCGGCGGCGGCATTACGGCCACGCAGCACAGCCGGTCACTCGCAACGACCCCGCTCGATCGCACGCCGGACGACGCGGGACAGCTGCTCGAGTGCGTGCTCTGCAGTTCCAAGTTTGTCACCCAGGAGGCGCTCTTTCTCCACTCCGTCTCGCTGCAGTGCGTCAAGGGCGATATGGCGATGGACGCTGCCGCCGCCACGGCTCCCTCTCCGGTCCCGGACTCGCTGCGTTGCCGCGACGACGACCCACGCAACCCTTCGCTGCCGTCGCCAGCAGCCACTCTCGGGGGCAGCCACAAGGGGGCGCCGCAGCAGCCGACCAGCCACGAGGGGGCGCCGCAGCAGCCAACCAGCCACGAGGGGGCGCCGTCAAGCTCACAGTTACGCGTCGTCGACACGTTCTCGATAAAGCAGGAGCGCGTTGACCCCGACGATTATGCGTACGGTGACCCAGGGGTCGCACCGTCGCTGCGTCGGCTGCTAGACGCATCCGCGGCGACAGTGTCGCGTCTACCTGAGCCGGATGCGTGGCCGCCCGCCGCCCCCGCAGTCCGGGTCAAGGTCGAGCCAGGGGTCACGGGGATGACGGGCGCACCGAACCTGCTCGCGATTCTGCGAGCAGGCGAGTCTGAGACGCAGCGAGGCATGGGCGAGACGCAGCGAGGCGTGGGCGAGATGCAGCGAGGCGTGGGCGAGACGCATGCGAGGCGCCACGACACGATTGCTCGCTAGGTATGGGGACGCTGTCACCAGCAGGCGGTCAGGAGAGCAGCAGTAGCTGGGGGTTGCGCACTGAGACAGTGCAGCCAAAGGAAGAGTCTACAGAAAACTGGTCTCCGGTCCAGTCAAAGGAGGAGCCCACAAAGAACTGGTTATCGATCAATCCACAGGAGCCTGGAGAAAACTGCTCACCAGTCCAGCCAAAGGAGGAGCCCATAGAGAACTGGTCGCCGACCAATCCACAGGAGCCTGGAGAAAACTGGTCTCCAGTCCAGCCAAAGGAGGAACCCATAGAGAACTGGTCATCGACCAATCTACAGGAACCGATCAGACCGAAACCATCACATCTACTCAGTCACCTTCTCAGCGGCACCTTTGATGCCCCGCCGGCGCCCCCTGCCCACGGCGGCTACCCGCCGATGATGTGTGGCCGCTGCGGGCGCATGTTCACGCGTGGTTCGGCGTTCAGCAACCACCAGAAGGCGTGTCTCACGTCGGGGCGTCAACGCACGCAGCACGCCAACACTGCCATCTGCACCATGTGCGGCCACCAGTTCGCAAACGCCACCGCGCTCGCCAACCACCAGAGGACGTGTGGGTTGGAGCGGCAGACGGCCGTGCCACACGAAGCGACGTTTGCGTGCTGCCACTGTGGCTGGGCGTCAAAACGCGCCTCATCGTTCACCTACCACATGAAGACGTGTGCTCTCGCGAACAGCGCTGCCGGCGGCGACGGCAGCAGTGGCGACGATGCGATGCAGTGCGACATTTGCAAGCGCCGCTTCGAGGACTTGATGGGGTTGATGGAACACCGGCGCAACCTCTCGTGCATGCAGGAGTAACCGGCGGCGCGGGCGTCTCTCTCAATCCACGTCGCCACACCGACATGAGAGGGTACGCACAGGGAGGTCTTGGCCTCTGTCCAGGCTGTGTGTGTGTCATTCTTGTAGGATCCGTCGATAGACTGTCTGTACATTTTTGCGTTATAAAATCAGGTTAACGTAGAGCAATCATTTATGGTGCTGTGATTATGTGTCTACCAAGACCTAAAGTCTATCCTTTGGCTGCGAATGAGGGCCTGCATGGTATGCTCGTGCGACTCTGATGCCATTCTATCACTGTGAGAAATTTATGGTAGTTTGTGCTGCGTATGCCTGTGAGTCATGCTGTGTCTTAGGTTCATTTAGTGTTTCTCTATAAAATAAAAACAATGCAGATAGATATGATGTAGATAGCAGTTTGTTTAGAGAACATAACTAGCTGTTCGCAGTTGATATGTTTGCGTAGTTAGCCTGAACTCGCCAATTGCCAATTCAAATTATTTATTACCCCATTTGAAAAGTATTGTTGGGTGCATTTCACCTGGTCGCAGTACGCGGGGTTGCTGTGAGTTGATTGTTTAGGGTGTGTATTGTCACCACTCACAGAATGTACGGAGCTACAGGGCAGCTTCACTTCATGGCCGGTCCATGAAAGACTAGACGCAGCGTTAGGGAGTGGACTAAGACCAAGTCGCATCGTGCAGGTTTATGATTTGTTGTGTGTTTACTCGAGTAGGTGTAAATAAATGGCAACATTGACCTGTTGTATAACGTGTTGAGATTTGCTGAAATGCTGTGTGCGTATCTTGGCAATTGTTTACACACAAAAATAGCCACATCGATTTGCAGAAACGTCCTCGGTCGCCGTTGACCCTTACACGTGAAAACCAGCCCTATATGACCGTACAGCCAGCAAACAAACATGCCGGTGCTGCCTGTTAATTGGGCGGTGTTAGTACGCATGCATGCGTGTTTTATCTCCATGTTATGCTGCCGTTATAAATGGAATCTTGCAGTGTTGTACCCTTTGAAAGTTACCGTAACATATTCTTTAGTCGATTCATAAATAGGCCCTCCGTGATTATAGAGATTGTAAGCTGCATGTAATCAATTTTGTATATATTTGTGATTTTGATTTGGCTAATTTAATAAATATATTCATGTTTTCAATAAACATTCATCTTGATCTTCTATAGTTTGAACCTGACCTTTTATTGAGTTACTTTCTTACTCAGTGCCTTACCATAGCTCTAGCAATTAAGTCTTATTTTCCAAAGGATACGTTCCTAATTCGGTACACTGTCACTGTGCTGATGGACAATTAGATTCAATAATGTTATTTCTTGACCGGCCGCGCTCCGGGCATGGAAGAAATACATAGTTACATAATACAAATAGAAATCATGTTTGGCAACATTTGACAAACAATTAAATAAACATCAAGAATTAACAAATAACTATAGTACCCGATGTTACCTGACACCATAGATACTATATCTACATAATTATTATGGTGCATTTACAGGCCCGTACCCAGGGGGGGTTCGGTGGGGTTCGCACGAACCCCTTCCGAGCACCCCCGTGCAAAAAAAAAACCGCAGTGCGTGTACGAATATATGCAAACGCACATGCTTGCATAAGCACACGCACGCACATCCACACGCGCACACATGCGCACGCGCACTCACACAGGCGCGCTCTCACACGCGCGCACGCACTCACACAGGCGCACGCACTCGTGTACGCGCAGCTATATATGCGCGCACGCACTCACTCACGCACGCACGCACGCACGCACACACACATACACACTCTCTCTCTCCCTTTCTCTCTTTTTCTCTCTCTCCTCATCCTCTTCGCTTCCTCTCACTCCCGTCTCCCTCTGATCTATCTCTCTATCTCATCTCTCTCTCTACTCCTGTTCCTACTCTCTCTCTCTCTCTC